>NC_042622.1:8095339-8200339 GCF_901001135.1 Rhinatrema bivittatum
TACTAACTGCACTAACCACATCCTCTGGCAACATATTCCAGAGTTTAATTGTGCGCCCTGAGTAAAAAAGAACTTTCTCCCAATTAGTTTTAAATGTGCATAAAAAAATTCTTGAATTATCCCTTCTTACAACTAACTCCTCTCCTAATCTTGAATTTTCTGTCTTCAAATCATCTCACTACAATTAGGCCTCATCTATGGTCCTCCAGGCCGTCTTGACTCTGATCCTTCTCCTTTAATAGAATATATAGCTACCCACATCAACACGGACTCACCAGCCATATTGCTTGGAGATTTCAACCTTCACATAGATGCTAATCCCCGTTCCTCCAACTGTGAAATTTTCATCAACACTCTCCTCCATGGGCTTCCATCACTAATAAACGAACCTCCCATAAAAGCTGGTCATACCCTAGATCTTATCTTTATTAATCAAGTTTATCCCTCTCGGCTCCAGCAGTTTGCTTGCCAATCCCATGGTCAGATCACAAGTTGATCCACACCTCTTTAGCAATTCACCTCCCAAGCACTACTACCTCACTAAAAAAACATCGGTTCAATTCAGAAAACTATGCAACCAGGAAACCCTCATTACATCTATCGGAGGAACTAAAACACATTAACATATCTGATGCTGACTCAGCCCTCGCATCCTGGTCCTCTATAACTAAAAAGTTGCAGATCAGACATGCCCTCTATCTCCAAAACCATCAACTCTAATAAAGAAAAGAAAAAGCCATGGTATACCCCGAACTTAAACATTTAAAGTGGGAACTTAGGAACAAAGAACACATATGGAAAAAAATTAGGGATGTGAATCGTTTTAGGACGATTAAAATTATCGTCCGATAATTTTAATATCGTCTTAAACCGTTATGGAACACAATACAATAAGATTCTAACGATTTATCGTTATAAATCGTTAGAATCGTGAGCCGGCACACTAAAACCCCCTAAAACCCACCCCCGACCCTTTAAATTAAATCCCCCACCCTCCCGAACCCCCCCCCAAATGACTTAAATAACCTGCGGTCCAGCGGCGGTCCGGAACGGCAGCGGTCCGGAACGGGCTCCTGCTACTGAATCTTGTTGTCTTCAGCCGGCGCCATTTTCCAAAATGGCGCCGAAAAATGCGCGGCCATAGACGAACACGATTGGACGGCAGGAGGTCCTTCCGGACCCCGCTGGACTTTTGGCAAGTCTTGTGGGGGTCAGGAGGCCCCCCCCCAAGCTGGCCAAAGTTCCTGGAGGTCCAGCGGGGTCAGGGAGCGATTTCCCGCCGCGAATCGTTTTCGTACAGAAAATGGCGCCCGCAGAGATCGACTGCAGGAGGTCGTTCAGCGAGGCGCCGGAACCCTCGCTGGAACGACCTCCTGCAGTCGATCTCCTGCCGGCGCCATTTTCTGTACGAAAACGATTCGCGGGCGAAGGAAATCGCTCCCTGACCCCCGCTGGACCTCCAGGAACTTTTGGCCAGCTTGGGGGGGGCCTCCTGACCCCCCACAAGACTTGCCAAAAGTCCAGCGGGGGTCCGGAAAGGACCTCCTGCCGTCCAATCGTGTTCGTCTATGGCCGCCGCCATTTTTCGGCGCCATTTTGGAAAAATGGCGCCGGCTGAAGACAACAAGATTCAAGTAGCAGGAACCCGTTCCGGACCGCTGCCGTTCCGGACCGCCACTGGACCCGCAGGTTATTTAAGTCATTTGGGGGGGGGTTGGGGAGGGTGGGGATTTAATTTTAAAGGGTGGGGGGTGGGTTTTAGGGGGTTTTAATGTGCCGGTTTTGCGATTTTACGTTTTTTTCGATTTTTTCACGATTTTTCACGATATTTTACCCCCCCAAACGGCAACAATACGATTCCCTCCCCCTCCCAGCCGAAATCGATCGTTAAGACGATCGAGGACACGATTCACATCTCTAGAAAAAATCCTACTTCAGAAAACAACTCAGCCTTCAAAACCAGCATGCACCAATACCGGATCGCCATCCTACAGAAAAAAAAAGATTTCTACTCTCGAAAAATCCACCACTTCATCTATGATCCAAAAGCCCTTTTCTCCCTGGTCTCATCCCTCACTAAACCACCCACTACCATCATTCCGGACGAAAAATCTGCAAACAAAGCCGAGGAACTTGCAATCTTCTTCAAGGAGAAAATATCCAACCTACTGAAACCACTCCGGAATCATAAAAATACTTCCCCCCAACCACCTCTCTCAACATCAACTCCACTTCAGACTTCAAGCCTGGAAGCCTTCGATCCAGCATCCTCTCTAGAGATTGAAAATATTCTTAAAAAACTTAAACCTGCATCCCACCCGCTTGATTCGATTCCTGCTAATCTGCTCATAGCTAGTGCCAAAGTTATTGTAAAGCCTATTGCTCAAATCATCAATGCCTCCCTTACACAGGGCTTAGTGCCATCCCCACTCAAACTCGCTATTCCTAAAACCCCTTCTAAAAAAGCCAAATCTCTCTCCGGAAAATCCAGCCAACTTTCGGCCAATAGCCAATCTCTCTTTTATAGCTAAAATCCTGGAAAGATTAGTCAACCATCAACTCTGCGAATTCTTAGACGACAACAACATTCTCGCCACAACACAATTTGGCTTCCGCAAATCCCGAAGCACTGAATCCCTTCTCATTTCACTAACCGACAACATTCTTTTCAACCTGGAGAAAGGGCAACCTTGCCTTCTGATCCTCCTTGATCTATCAGCGGCATTTGACACTGTAAACCACAAGATCCTCTTAGACCGACTAGCAGAGATTGATATCAAAAACACTGCATTCAATTGGTTTAAATCCTTCTTACAAGACAGGTTCTATAAAGTTAAGATCAACAACTATGAATCTCAACCGATCAGTTCTAACCTTGGCATCCCTCAAGGATCCTCATTGTCTCCGACCTTATTTAACATTTACTTGCTTCCTCTCTGTAACCTACTTTCTAAGCTAAATCTAATCCATTACCTTTACGCCGACGATGTCCAAATTCTCATTCCTATCACCAAATCCTTGCAAGAAACTCTTCACTTTTGGAATTCATGCTTCCTCTCCATATCAAATCTCCTTGCTGATCTCTGCCTAATTCTCAACACCAACAAAACTGAATTCCTCCTAATCACCCAAGAAGGCAACTACCAACTCTCCAACACTCTTCCTTTGGCATCACCTCCTCTATCTCCTCGGGTCAGAAACCTAGGAGTCACTATGGATAACCATCTGAATTTCAAAAGCTTTATCAGTAACACCGTGAAAGAATGCTGCTTCAAACTCCAGGTTCTAAAAAGACTCAGACCCTTACTACACCCCCAGGATTTCAGATCAGTCTTGCCAAGCAATCATATTTTCCAAATTGATTACTGCAACTCTCTGTTACTTGGGCTCCAGCTGTCTCCCTAAAACCTCTACAAATGCTCCAAAATGCCACTGCCAGGATTTTAACCAAAGCAAAAAAAAGGGACCACATAACCCCAATCTTAAAGAATCTCCATTGGCTCCCTATAAAATATAGGATCCTCTACAAAACCCTCTCATCCATCCATAAATCTATTTACAAAGCTACACACCTCGACCTCAGGATCCCATTCCAGCTACACTCATCCTCCCGTTCATTGAGATCAGCGCAAAAAGGCTCTCTAAAAACCCCTCCACTCAAAATTTCGTCAAACAAAAGAGCCCTATCCACAGCAGGTCCTATCCACTGGAACTCTCTACCATCAGATCTTAGACTTGAACAATGTCCCATCACATTCAAAAAAAGACTTAAAACTTGGCTTTTCACTCAAGCCTACGCCTGAGTTGATTTTCACAATACTCTCCCTCCTGGACAATTTCATTTCATACCACTTTATTCAATAATACTAGAATTAATTGCAAATCCATCTTGTCAAGTTTCAAATACTAGATACTCGATTGATTCATTCTAATCGCCTGTCTATAAGATTGCTGTTATTTATTTGTTGTCTTATTATGTGTTATTTAATTCAATTTTCTCCAAGTTCATTTTCCTGTTCTATGTAAGACTCATATGTTAAGTCATCCCAATGTTATATGTAAACCGAAGTGATTAGTAACATTGTTACCAGAACCTCGGTATATAAAAAAATGTTAAATAAATAAATAAACAAACAAACAAATAAATAAATAAATGCTAACTTCATGGAGTGCCCCCTAGTCCTTCTATTATCCGAAAGAGTAAATAACCGATTCACATTTACTCGTTCAAGACCTCTCATGATCTTAAACACCTCTATCATATCCCCCCTCAGTCGTCTCTTCTCCAAGCTGAAAAGTCCTAACCTCTTTAGTCTTTCCTCATAGGGGAGTTGTTCCATTCCCCTTATCATTTTGGTTGCCCTTCTCTGTACCTTCTCCATCACAATTATATCTTTTTTGAGATGCGGCGACCAGAATTGTACACAGTATTCAAGGTGCGGTCTCACCATGGAGCGATACAGAGGCATTATGACAATTTTCTTTTATTCACCATTCCCTTTCTAATAATTCCCAACATTCTGTTTGCTTTTTTGACTGCCACAGCACACTGAACCGACGATTTCAATGTGTTATCCACTATGACACCTAGATCTCTTTCTTGGGTTGTAGCACCTAATATGGAACCCAACATTGTGTAATTATAGCATGGGGCGGAAGGAAAGTTCCCTCCAAGGCCTCTCTAATTTCAGAGCGGCCTCGGAAAGCCATCGGGGCTCCCCTAGGGCTTGACGAAATTTTATAACATGTGTGCAGTTGCTCAGAAGATCCATTTTTCAGCTTTCTGTGCTGTATTCAGGAATGAATGTATCAGTGAGACATTTGTATGGGGCTCTGAAAATTCACTCTTCAGCTGTCCATGTGTGTGATGCCTGCACAGGGCTCTGAGGACAATCATCATAGCTATGCCATATTTTACTTAAATTCCTAACAATTTTTTATTTTATTTATTATTTTTATATACCAACATTTTGATCTCAATTGAGATATCGCACCGGTTTGCATTCAGGTACTGTAGGTATTTCCCTATCCCCAGAGGGCTCACAATCTAAGTTTTGTACCTGGGGCAATGGAGGGTAAAGTGACTTGCTCAAGGTCACAAGGAGCAACAGCAGGACTCGTACCCTGGTCTCCTGGTTCATAGTCCACTGCTCTAACCACTAGGCTATTCCTCCTCCCCCAATGGGAGCAGTAAAACTAGTCTGAGGTTGGATCCTCTTTACACTCTAACATCTCTTAAGAATTAAATCAGAGCTAGAAGGAGAATTTAATTATCTGATGTATTTGCTGGTGGTTTTTTCTGCTTTATTTGTAGTAAAAGAGATGCCCTGGATAGTCCCCAGTCTTAGACTCAGGAAAAAGCAAAATGTCTTGGGTAATCTGGAAGAAAGTGTTCGTTTCCCGGACGTGTGCTCACGATGGCTGTGCTAATACCTCACATAGATTGTGCATGAGGAATGGGAGTCGAGGATGCAGGCATTAGGTTCTGGGTGGACAGTTGCATGTGTAACACTAGATGGCAGAAGTAAACTACATTTACAATACAGCGAGCTTAACAGTACAAAAAGACACATAAATTGTGTGATTTCTCTTGCAAGCAAAGAACAAGTCTGGATGCCTCTTGCAAGAAGAGCTCAGGCTGCAACATGTTCTCTTACAACAGTAACACAGAGGCCAATATTCAGAGCCTCTGTCTGGTTAAATTCCGACTTAGCCACACAAACCACGAAATTTAAAAATCCCACCATGCTGACTGGCCCTCATCAGTTTTTATCTAGCTAAAAATGTATCTGGCTTTGTCAGGGTGAGGTGGTGCTTTCTGGAGCACTGCCACTTATCTGGCTAAAATCGTCAGAGGGATAGCTGTGTTAGTCTGATGAAGCAAAAATGAAAAGAGGCAGGTGGCACCTTATAGACTAATCAGTTCATTCAGGTATGAACTTTCTAGGACAGAGCCCACTTCGTCAGATGCATCTGACACAAGGTGGGTGGCACCTTATAGACTAATCGATTCATTGAGGTATGAGCTTTCTAGGACAGAGCCCACTTTCTGATACATCTGACATGAGGTGGGTGGCACCTTATAGACTAATCGATTCATTCAGGTAAGAGATTTCCAGGACAGAGCGCACTTCCTCAGATGCATCTGACATGAGGTGGGTGGCACCTTATAGACTAATCGATTCATTCAGGTAAGAGATTTCCAGGACAGAGCTCACTTCCTCAGATGCATCTGACATGAGGTGGGTGGCACCTTATAGACTAATCAGTTCATTCAGGTATGAACTTTCTAGGACAGAGCCCACTTCCTGATGCATCTGACATGAGGTGGGTGGCACCTTATAGACTAATCGATTCATTCAGGTAAGAGATTTCCAGGACAGAGCGCACTTCCTCAGATGCATCTGACACAAGGTGGATGGCACCTTATAGACTAATCAATTCATTCAGGTAAGAGATTTCCAGGACAGAGCTCACTTCCTCAGATGCATCTGACATGAGGTGGGTGGCACCTTATAGACTAATCGATTCATTCAGGTAAGAGATTTCCAGGACAGAGCTTACTTCCTCAGATGCATCTGACACGAGGTGGGTGGCACCTTATAGACTAATCGATTCATTCAGGTATGAACTTTCTAGGACGGAGCCCACTTCCTCAGATGCATCTGACACAAGTTGGGTGGCATCTTATAGACTAATCGATTCATTGAGGTAAGAGATTTCCAGGACAGAGCTCACTTCCTCAGATGCATCTGACATGAGGTGGATGGCGCCTTATAGACTAATCAATTCATTCAGGTATGAACTTTCTAGGATGGAGCCCACTTCCTCAGATGCATCTGACACGAGGTGGATGGCGCCTTATAGACTAATCGATTCATTGAGGTAAGAGATTTCCAGGACAGAGCCCACTTCCTCAGATGCATCTGACACGAGGTGGATGGCACCTTATAGACTAATCGATTCATTGAGGTAAGAGATTTCCAGGACAGAGCTCACTTCCTCAGATGCATCTGACATGAGGTGGGTGGCACCTTATAGACTAATCGATTCATTCAGGTAAGAGATTTCCAGGACAGAGCTCACTTCCTCAGATGCATCTGACACGAGGTGGGTGGCACCTTATAGACTAATCGATTCATTCAGTTATGAGTTTTCTAGGACAGAGCTCACTTCCTCAGATGCATGAATTGGAGTACTACAATAAATTGGTTAATCTATAAGGTGCCACCTGCCTCATCATTTTTATCCAGCAAAGTTAGGCAGATAAATGCCAATATTCACTATTATACAGCTAAGATAGCTGGCTAAATTTAGGTCTGCCAGAAAGCAGATAAACTTATCCAGCTAACTTTCTGATACCTGGGTATATTCAGCGGCATGCCTGCAGTGCTGAATATCCAGAATCAGATACATTTATTCAGCTAACTCTCTGAATATTGAGCTCATAGCAGATTATGGCAGAAAGTAACAGAACATAAGATGTGCCATGCCGGGTCAGAATACGGTCCATCAAACCCAGCATCCCGTTTCCAATAGTGGCTGGTTCGGGTTACAAGTACCAGGTATATCCCAAAAAGTAGATCTATTTCTTACTCACTCCAAGAGATAAGAAGTGGTTTTCCAGAAGTCTACCTGGCTAAGAATGTTTTATAGACTCCCTCCAGTACCTTGTCCAAACCTCTTTTAAACACCGCTATGTTTGATGCCTTGACTACGTCCTCTGGCAACAGATTCCACAGCTTGATAGTGCACCAAATGATAAAGTACTTTCTACCATCTGCTGGTTGTTAGTTTCACGGAGTGTCCCCTTCTTTTAATATTATTTGAAAGGGTAAATAACCATCCTTTATTTACCCTTTCCACACCAATCATGATTTCATAAACTTCTATCATGTCCTCTCTGTCATCTCTTCACCATAAAGATTCCAATGTGCATTTTGTTTCTTGCAGAATATCCTGCTTGACTCTGTGCCACCCGTCCACTATTTGATCTGCCCTGTCAATGTGGCCCCTGCTTGGCCACTAGATGGTTACTGGTCAAGTAGGTTACTGGGAGTGCAGAGGTATTCTATAGTGTATAATGTAGTGCTTGCTGCAAAAGGAAGCTCACTAAGAGGACAAGCGGGCGTGAGGGCCATTAGGCTGAGTGACAGAGTGGTCTGGCTCATTAGGGTGTAGGTAGATACTAAGGGGGGCGTATAAAATGCGCTTTCCATGAAGATTTTGGTGTTATGGAGTTGGGAAGACTCTGAGAGAGTAGAGAGATGTAATAGGTATCACCCTCAATGGTGCCACTTTTGTTGAGGAGTTCAGGTGCTTCCACAACCCTCAAGGAAGCCTGTGAGAAGTGAGAGAAGTGAAGAAGCTGGAAATGTAATAGAGTCCTACAGGACCACAGAAAACGTGGTCCCTTGTGTGGAGCTTCTGTGGAGGGCCAGGGCAAGTGCATCTCCCTCAGTACAGGGGAGGAGTTTTCATGGACTCCTTCCTGGAAAAAAAGAACTTAGGGAAGAGACCGTGTGTTGTTTGGGGCCACAGAGGACCTGGAAGGTTAGAGAAAAGAAGAGCTAACCTTGGGCGAACTGTGATTTTATGAGTTTTGAATTGGTATTCCTGCAGTTTTCTGCTGTACTGAACTGTGGACTCTGGGTGTTGTTTTTCTTTCGCTGAACTGGTTATTTTCAAAGTAAACTGTTCTTTTCTTTTGGAGCACAACTTTGGTTGGACTTTGTGGTTTTTTGAAGTTAATCCTTGGCCCAGGTTGGTCTTGCAAGTGAGACTGCCCCCAACCCATGGACCTCAGAGAAGTGTCCCCCACCCTGGTTGAGTGGTGCCTAGTGGCTCTCCAGGGCTGGAAAAGCAGACCCTAGCACAAGTGGGCTTACGTTGATATAATTTGTACCCTGGTATCGCAGTGTCCCGTTAGTAATCCTCCTTCCACCAGGTCTCGGAGATGCCAATTATATCCACCTCTTCATTCAGGCTGGGCATTCTGACTCTCCAGGCTTACAAGTCAGACTTCTAGCTTCACATAAAGACATTTCAAAGTATATTTTTTTTATTTGGGAGTGGATTACTATCACAATGCAAGAAAGGCTGTCTGATGGACTAGTGTGTTTATATTATTTATCTGAATATAGAACATAAGAAAATGCCACACTGGTCAGACCAAGGGTCCATCAAGCCCAGCATCCTGTTTCCAACAGTGGCCAATCCAGGAAATAAGTACCTGGCAGGATTCCAAAAAGTCAATTGATTCCATGCTGCTTATCCTAGGGACAAGCAATGGATTTTCTTCCAGGATATTGTCCAAACCTTTTTTTAAACCCAACTGCACTAACATCTTTCACCACATCCTCCAGCAATGAATTCAAAAAAGATTCTGAAACAGTTCCAGACATGCACCTGTCAAGAGAGAAAGGTGACTTGACTTCCTCCTCTATCACCTAAATTCAGTTGCAGGCATGAGTCCTGCCCCAGCGAACTCAATTTGTAACCTATCATTAAAATCATCCATTGTACCTGAAGACTGGAGGGTGGCCAATGTAACCGCAATATTTTAAAAGGGCTCCAGGGGTGATCCGGGAAACTACAGACCGGTTAGCCTGACTTGAGTGCCAGGAAAAATAGTGAAAAGTGTTCTAAACATCAAAATCACAGAACATATAGAAAGACATGGTTTAATGGAACAAAGTCAGCATGGCTTTACCCAGGGCAAGTCTTGCCTCACAAATCTGCTTCACTTTTTTGAAGGAGTTAATAAACATGTGGATAAAGGTGAACCGGTAGATGTAGTATACTTGGATTTTCAGAAGGCGTTTGACAAAGTTCCTCATGAGAGGCTTCTAGGAAAAGTAAAAAGTCATGGGATAGGTGGCGATGTCCTTTCGTGGATTGCAAACTGGTTAAATGGACACATAAGTAGCTTGAGTGTATAAGGCTAAAGAGGTTTCCAGGCTTCCTTAAAATAATTAGTAGGTACAGTACAGTTCACCAGATATTGTCTCACAATGAAATAAAGTAAAATGAACACAAGGTTAATAAATGTAGAGAATTTTATAAGTAAAGGTTTTTATTTTTTTTTCAGGTAAGAATTAAATTGGCAGATGGAAATAGTAATATCCAGATTCAAAATGTGTAATATCTCAATAGTCAAAAAGATAATCGTAGAACTGGCTACCAGGAAAGAAGTCAGCAAAATATAATAAACAACAGCACATTTTTCAGATAAGTAACCATGTTTTCTCTTACTGTGTTCTTGTATTTCAGTGAATGTGTCTTTTTCTATGTTTTATTTAAGAACGGATTCTTTATGTGCTTTATCTCTTAACAGTGACTCGAGGGAGTTAAAGGATTCTCACTGCAGGTCAGTATTGTTTTGTGTGTAAACTCCTACTCTTTCTATTTCCTTGTCTTTATGTCTGTCTCTTTGTCTTTCTTTCACTTCCTCTTCTTTTACTAACTAATGTCTTTCTCTGCTGGTGCACATTTAGCTTGGTCTCCCTTGACGCAGAAGCTTGGGGATGGGGATGGGGCTTTAGGACCCCAAGAAGTAGAGAAGCTTTAGATGGAGGGGTCCGAAGCTGAGGTTTGTTGTTAGAGAGCTTTGCAGTACTTACTACACTAACTTTAACAACTGAAAAACAAACTATCCTTTCCCCACGCTCGTTGCCTTCCACTTACTGGATGTATACTCAGTGTGTCCAGGTGGCTAAGTGTACTGATGCTGCTAGCTAAGTAAAAGAAAAGATAATTAAGTATCCGTAACTAAGGGGGTCATTTTCCATAGCTTTCGCACACGAAAGATAGGGGGATCGGGGCGAGTCGGCCCCGGAAGAGGAGGAGTCGGGGCGGCACTGGGGCCGACGCGGCGGAGACATCGCCGGTGGCGAAAGGTAAGGACCCTTATCACTGCCAGTTTCGTGTAGTTATTCGGTGTGAAAGCCGGCAGCCGGCGCACCGCAGTGGTGCGTGGCTGCCGGCTTTCGCATATCTGTCTCTGTATGTGTGTGAGAGCATGTCTGTGTGTGTGAGAGCATATGTTTGTGTGTGTGAGCATGTCTGTGTGTGTGAGAGCATATTTGTCTGTGTGTGTGTGAGCATGTCTGTGTGTGTGAGAGAGCATATCTCTGTGTGTGTGTGAGCATGTCTGTGTGTGTGTGAGCATGTCTGTGTGTGTGTGAGAGCATATCTGTCTGTGTGTGTGAGCATGTCTGTGTGTGTGAGAGCATATATGTCTCTGTGTGTGTGAGCATGTCTGTGTGTGTGAGAAAGCATATCTGTTTCTGTGTGTGTGGGGGCATGTCTGGTGTGTGAGAAAGCATATCTGTTTCTGTGTGTGTGAGCATGTCTGTGTGTGTAAGAGAGCATATATGTCTCTGTGTGTGTGTGAGAGCATGTCTGTGTGTGAGAGAGCATATCTGTTTCTGTGTGTGTGAGAGAGTGTTGTGTCCATCGCGGCTGCGGCATCTCCACATCGTCCTCCTACGGCGTCCTCGGACCAACTCGACGCTGCAAGCCGCCATGTTGACCAGATGCCTAAGGGCGCGCATGCGCACGTGGCCTGACTGATATACCGGCGTTGGCGCGTGCCTCAGGGGCGTCCCTCTGAGATGATGTCATCAGCTCCAGATATTTAAGGTCTCAGTTTTTGCTAACAAGACGAGTTAGCAAGGGATTGGTTTACCCGGCTTCCTCCAGGTCGCTGCGGATGGGATTCGCTCTCCGCAACCCTAGCTACTCTGCCTCCTCGGACTTCACTAGAGGTACCTGCTCCTCAGGGGCCTCGCTCTCTTTTTCTTTTCAGGTCGCAGTCAGGAACTGGTACTCGCTCGAGGGCCCACGTCCCGGACCAGCTCCTGAAATACCACTTCTGCTAAGAAGTCATCGCTGCTTACAACATCAGTTTCCATCTATCTCTCAGAGCTTTCCCTCGGTCCAGGTACTCGCTCCTCGAGGGCCCACATCCCGGACCAGCTCCTGAAATACCACTTCTGCTAAGAAGTCATCGCTGCTTACAACATCAGTTTCCATCTATCTCTCAGAGCTTTCCCTCGGTCCAGGTACTCGCTCCTCGAGGGCCCACATCCCGGACCAGCTCCTGAAATACCACTTCTGCTAAGAAGTCATCGCTGCTTACAACATCAGTTTCCATCTATCTCTCAGAGCTTTCCCTCGGTCCAGGTACTTGCTGCTCGAGGGCCTAATGCATACCATCTCCTGGGCTGCCTCAAGAAACTATTGTGTGTTACCATCAAGGACTTGTTCCAGAACTCTGCATGTCTTGCCTACTCACTTTCTTAGTTTCTCTACAGCTCAGCCACCTTGGGATCGCTGTCCCAGTACCTGAGGGACTGCAGCCCAGCCGGGCGCTTCCAGCTCACTACTGCCACCTCTGGTGGTTTAATATACTGTCTAATAAAAGAACTGGTGTGTCTATCTTCTACACTAAGCCTGACCAGTGCTCCCTCTCGGGATCTCCCCCGAGGGCGTGGTCACCTGCCACTGGTCCAAGGATCCACCCACAACTATTCTAAAAAGTAACAGATTGCCATCTCCAACAACTCCGTTAATAACAGATTGCTAATTCCCAGTTTAACAACAGAGCTCTAATAGCAGAGAGCATATCTGTCTCTGTATGAGCATGTCTGTGTGTGTGAGAGAGCATATCTGTCTGTGTGTGTGTGTGAGAGCATGTCTGTGTGTGTGTGAGCATATCTGTCTCTGTATGTGTGTGAGCATGTCTGTGTGTGTGAGAGCACATCTGTCTCTGTGTGTGTGTGAGAGCATGCCTGTGTGTGTGAGAGAGCATATCTGTCTGTGTGTGTGTGTGAGAGCATGTCTGTGTGTGTGTGAGCATATCTGTCTCTGTATGTGTGTGAGCATGTCTGTGTGTGTGAGAGCACATCTGTCTCTGTGTGTGTGAGAGCATGTCTGTGTGTCTGAGAGAGCATATGTGTGTGTGTGTATGTGTGTGTGAGAGATCATGTTCTGTGATTTAGCATGTGTGTATATATAAGAGAGAGGAGAAGACTGTGAGTAACAATTCCTCTCCTCTCCCCTGCTAATCCACAACAATCTCAGGACATCTGGAAGTCAAAAGATCTCAGGTATGGACAGCAGGGGTTTTATCTTTCTTTTAAGTTTTAAGTTTTGGGTGATGTATGTGACTGCTGTTTTGAAATATTTTATTAGTCTTTGAAAAATGTATATGAGTTTTATATTATTGGATGTTATTCTTTTTGTCAGCTGTTTTGAAATATTCTTTTCATTAGGATGGTTTTACTTCTATTGATTTATATTTCCTGATTTTATTGTTTGATGTTTTATGAAGATTTGTAATATTTCTGTTTTTCCATTGTTGCACTGCATAATAGTCTGGCCTGTTACGATTTACAGTTCAGTTTTTGCCTGCATGTTTGTATGACTACTTTATGATCACTTTATTCTGTATTTGCTGAGGGTCTGACTGTGTTCTGCATGTGTGATTGAGGTTATGTATTCTGCTAATATGTCGTGTCTATGTAGGGATATATAGAAGCTTGGATTGTTCTGTTTTCCCAGTAGGAGGTATATTGGTGTTTTAGGGCCTGGTTTAATGTATGCAGGGTCACCTTTTCAGAGGGTTGCAACTGTTTGAGTGCTGGCGGTTGGTGCTGTGTGGGACTGGTAGGTTTATTATATTGTAAATGTAATTTAGTTTGCTTTTTGCTTTCTGAGGACCAAGCCCTCAACATGCATTACAATAGTCCTACCATATGTGTTACAAGGTCTTTTGGGCTTTTATGCAGGGTTTTCTGGTTGACACCACAGCTGTGCATGTAAATATAATACACATGCTGTTGTGATATGTTTACTTCAAAAGACTGTACTTTGACTGTGTTTTTTCATGTAAAAACTTTTATTACAAATGCACAATTTGAAATT
Organism: Rhinatrema bivittatum; assembly: GCF_901001135.1. Taxonomy (NCBI): domain Eukaryota; kingdom Metazoa; phylum Chordata; class Amphibia; order Gymnophiona; family Rhinatrematidae; genus Rhinatrema; species Rhinatrema bivittatum. Next base: position 8,109,269 of record NC_042622.1, read on the forward strand.
GTGTGTGGAGAGGGCCATGGTAGGGGCAAGACTGGGCACAAAGCTGTAAGATTCACTTAGGGTGCCTAATACCCTTGCACTGACCCTGATTCATAAAAGAATACAAATTAAATGTAAACAAAAAAAAGCAGAATGAGGAGGGGCCAGCCCAGTAATTGTTTGCACAGGGATGCAGAAAAGTTAGCACTGGCCTTACATGGCGGCGCCCTATGGTGATGCGCTGGCGGGGTTCCCATCCCACCCCAGTGAAGAGATCCCGTGTGGTGATGCGCTGGCGGGGTTCCCATCCCTCCCCATTGAAGAGACCCCCGTGTGGGGATGCGCTGGCGGGGTTCCCATCCCTCCCCAGTGAAGAGACCCCGTGTGGTGATGCGCTGGCGGGGTTCCCATCCCTCCCCAGTGAAGAGACCCCGTGTGGTGATGCGCTGGCGGGGTTCCCATCCCTCCCCATTGAAGAGACCCCCGTGTGGTGATGCGCTGGCGGGGTTCCCATCCCTCCCCATTGAAGAGACCCCCGTGTGGGGATGCGCTGGCGGGGTTCCCATCCCACCCCAGTGAAGAGACCCCGTGTGGTGATGCGCTGGCGGGGTTCCCATCCCTCCCCAGTGAAGAGATCCCGTGTGGTGATGCGCTGGCGGGGTTCCCATCCCTCCCCATTGAAGAGACCCCCGTGTGGGGATGCGCTGGCGGGGTTCCCATCCCACCCCAGTGAAGAGACCCCGTGTGGTGATGCGCTGGCGGGGTTCCCATCCCTCCCCAGTGAAGAGACCCCGTGTGGTGATGCGCTGGCGGGGTTCCCATCCCTCCCCATTGAAGAGACCCCCGTGTGGTGATGCGCTGGCGGGGTTCCCATCCCTCCCCAGTGAAGAGACCCCATGTGGGGATGCGCTGGCGGGGTTCCCATCCCTCCCCAGTGAAGAGACCCCGTGTGGTGATGCGCTGGCGGGGTTCCCATCCCTCCCCATTGAAGAGACCCCCGTGTGGTGATGCGCTGGCGGGGTTCCCATCCCTCCCCAGTGAAGAGACCCCCGTGTGGGGATGCGCTGGCGGGGTTCCCATCCCACCCCAGTGAAGAGACCCCGTGTGGTGATGCGCTGGCGGGGTTCCCATCCCACCCCAGTGAAGAGACCCCGTGTGGTGATGCGCTGGCGGGGTTCCCATCCCTCCCCAGTGAAGAGACCCCGTGTGGTGATGCGCTGGCGGGGTTCCCATCCCTCCCCATTGAAGAGACCCCCGTGTGGTGATGCGCTGGCGGGGTTCCCATCCCACCCCAGTGAAGAGACCCCGTGTGGTGATGCGCTGGCGGGGTTCCCATCCCTCCCCAGTGAAGAGACCCCCGTGTGGTGATGCCCTGGCGGGGTTCCCATCCCTCCCCAGTGAAGAGACACCGTGTGGTGATGCGCTGGTAGGTAATGGGAGGAGAAAGTGGGAGCCCTGCAGGAGAGACAACACTGAACACTTTGTGCAAGGAAGTTGCAAATATAAGGTAGCGATGTCTTTTCATGGATTACAAACTGCTTAAAAGACAGGAAACAGAGAGTAGGATTAAATGGTCAATTTTCTCAGTGGAAAAGGGTAAACAGTGGAGTACCTCAGGGATTTGTATTGGGACCGGTGCTTTTCAATATATTTATAAATGATCTGGAAAGGAATACGACGAGCGAGGTTATCAAATTTGCGGATGATACAAAATTATTCAGATTAGTTAAATCACAAGCGGATTGTGATACTTTGCAGGAGGACCTTGGAAGATTGGGCATCCAAATGGCAGATGAAATTTAATGTGGACAAGTGAAAGGTGTTGCATATAGGGAAAAATAACCCTTGCTGTAGTTACATGATGTTAGGTTCCATATTAGGAGCTACCACCCATGAAAGAGATCTAGGTGTCATTGTGGATAATACTTTAAAATCGTCGGTACAGTGTGCTGCAGCAGTCAAAAAAGCAAACAGAATGTTAGGAATTATTAGAAAGGGAATGGTGAATAAAACGGAAAATGTCATAATGCCTCTGTATCGCTCCATGTTGAGACCGCACCTTGAATACTGTGTACAATTCTTGTCGCCGCATCTCAAAAAAGATATAATTGCGATGGAGAAGGTACAGAGAAGGGTTACCAAAATGATAAGGGGAATGGAACAACTCTCCTATGAGGAAAGACTAAAGAGGTTAGGACTTTTCAGCTTGGAGAAGAGACGACTGAGGGGGGATATGATAGAGATGTTTAAAATCATGAGAGGTCTTAACGAGTAGATGTGACTCAGTTATTTACACTTTCAGTTAACAGAAGGATCAGGGGGCACTGCATGAAGTTAGCATGGGGCACATTTAAGACTAATCGGAGAAAATTATTTTTCACTCAGCGCACAAAAAAAGCTCTGGAATTTGTTGCCAGAGGATGTGGTTAGTGCAGTTAGTGTTGCTGGGTTCAATAAAAGGTTTGGATAAGTTCTTGGAGGAGAAGTCCATTACCTGCTATTAATCAAGTTTACTTAGGGAATAGCCACTGCTATTAATTGCATCAGTAGCATGGGATCTTCTTGGTGTTTGGGTACTTGCCAGGTTCTTGTGGCCTGGTTTGGCCACTGTTGGAAACAGGATGCTGGGCTTGATGGACCCTTGGTCTGACCCAGTATGGGTCAGCTAGCTAAGCTGAGAATTCCACGGTTCAGCTTTATTTTAATGTTTAACTTGCCTTTAAACTTTATTGAGTCAAATACTAATTTTTGCATGCGCACCCGCACACTCTCTCTCTCTCATTCTCAAGCAATCCTGAGTAATTAGTTTCTCCCAGTAAGTGGGCGCTCCAGCAGCGAAGCCTCTCCCCCCCCCCCCCCGGCTCCCGCCCTCTCACCTCAAGCTGCTTTTCTCCTTAGTGATGTCATCATCCTATCCACGTCATACAAAATAGTACCTGACCTGGGTAAATGTATTATTTAGTACCTCCGCATTTCAATAAAAAGTACTCTTGGGCAGCTAAAGTAGGACGAAAGGGGAATTTAGGAGATTTCTAAAGTGAGGGATAATTTGGACACCCTTACTGGGCTTTGATGCAAGCAAAGGAGGTCGCACGAGCCTGCAGGCTTCTCATCCCCGGGCAAGCGTCCCGTTGCCATGGAGTCGCCATGGCATCTCCGCGGTGACGGTGGCGGAATCTCTGCTCACGGATCTCGTTTAAGCGCCTCGCCCCATTCATTTCAATCGGAAAGGGAACCCCCGCCCCCCACACGGAAATCAATGAAAATAAATCACCACTAACGAGAGCCGCGGTGCATCCCCAGCTCATTCACGTCGCCCCTGCGTCCACTTTTATTAATAAGAAAGAAATTAAAAGCGTTAAAAAAAAAAAACAACCACCACTGTGCATCTCTGGGAAGAGCTGGTGCCAGGTGCGCCATGAGGAGTCCTGGCTTTACCGAGCTCACGTGGCAGCCTCTGCCCTGGTTGCCACCCGAATCGCCAGATTTTTAACTTCTTAAAGCGCTGACTTTATCTAGCGTGAGCTTAAAAAGTGCCTTCAGGCAGGACCGTGGCCACCCTCTCGCTGACATCATCGCTGTCCTCCGCGAGGACCCCCCTGGGCCTTCCCTTGTACGGCGCCGGGTGCCCCTCCCCGGCCACGTGCGCGGGCTTCACATCGCTCTGCACCCTCCTCCCCCCCCCCCCCCCCCCCTGCCTGCTTTATTTCTGCCGCGCGCAGGGACCTCAGCCTTCTCGCGCTCGCAGCCACGAGGCACCTGGGCTCCCCCACCAGCACTGGAGTGACCCGCAGGCTCATACATAGCACGAGAGGCCGCTCCCCGTAAAGAGTTCCAGTCCCGTGCTTGCAAGCTGCCCTGAATAACCGCGTTTTAAAGCTCTAGTTACGTATCAGTTAATGAAATAAGTTGCCACGGGGTATTCTAGCTTGCAGTTAAATTAGGAAGATAATTTATCCGACTAACGGGCCGATACAGTATAGTGCGCTCCGGGTTTGGACGCGCGTTTTCAACGCGCTATTGAAAACGCGCGTCCAACCCCCCGGAAACTAATAGCGCCCGCAACATGCAAATGCACGTTGATGTTATTCCCATGCGATACAGAAAGTAAAATATTTAATTTCGGCCGGCACCGGGGAAGTGTATAGAAAAGCAGAAAAAACTGCTTTCTGTAACCCGCCGACTTAATATCAGAGCAATATTAAGTCGGAGGTTCCAAAATAATAAAAAAAAAAATTTAAAGCGGCCCGTGTAATGGACGCCGGCAAAATTGAGTGACCGTCTTCCAACCCGCTCTCCCGACGAGCGCCCAGGCCTCTCTCCCGGGCGCGTGATTCAGTAAAGATATGCAAATTAGGGCCCACGGTAAAAGGCTCTAGGGACCCTAGCGCGTCCCTAGCGCCTCCTTTTCGACAGAAGCAACGGCTGTCAGCGGGTTTGACAGCCAATGCTCAATTTTACCGGCATCAGTTCTTGAACACGCTGACAGCCACGGGTTCGGAAAACGGACGCTGGCAAAATTGAGCGTCCGTCTTCCAACCCGCGGGCAGATTTAACATTTTTTTTTTTACATTTTTTTTTATTTTTGGGGCCTCCGACTTAATATCGCTATGATATTAAGTCAGAGGGTGTACAGAAAAGCAGTTTTTTCTGCTTTTCTGTACATCTGCCTCGGGCAGGCGTAACTTTTGCAATAAAGGTGGGGGGGGGGGGGGGGAGTGGGACCGGGGGGTGGGTTAGTTAGGGGAAGGAAAGGGAAGGTGGGGGGCGCTGGAAAGAAAGTTCCCTCCGAGGCTGCTCCGATTTCGGGAACGGAGGCAGGCTGCGCGGCTCAGCACGCGCAGGCTGCCAATTTTGCGCAGCCTTGCGCGCGCCGACCCCGGATTTTAAAAGATACGCGCGGCTACGCAGTTATCTATTAAAATCCGGCGTACTCTTGTTTGCGCCGGGTGCGCAAACGCGTACTTTTTAAAAAATCTGCCCCAAATTGTGCAGCCAAGCTGCACATTTTACTCTCAGAAATTAACGCCCGGCCAAAGGCAGGAGTTAATTTCGGCCAGCACCGGGAAAGTGTACAGAAAGGTCTGTCCCAGTAATCCCTGACGGGCCTTGCAGATTATGAATGCCACACTGGTCCTGAATTTTCAGCTTTTTAGCCAGGAAAGGAGTCGGGTAATGGAAAGCAAAGATGCATGCCCAAGGCACCAGCACACTCCCTATCACAAACTCCAAGCAGGTTGATCATCATGTCAGCCGCAACCCCGACTGCCACCCCACCCGCCAGGGTTGCATTCTGTCAGTGCCCTTTTTATCCATCAGACTGGACATGGCAAACGCAGTTAATGTACAGGCGCTTGGGCCAGTGAAAGTGTGCAGGGCAGCCTGGTGCAGCTCAGCTCCAGGATGTGCAAGTACCAAGTTGAAACTTGGCCAAAAGATCCAGAGGAAGAGGGTACCTATCAGAGATAAAAGGTCAGACTGGGAGTAGCTGACCGCCTTGGGATGCTAAGTCCTGGTCAATACAGAACTTGTAGGACGCTCAGACCAAAATAGCAAGCAAACGTGGATAGAAATGGCCCCTCCGCCATCAGCGACCTGGAAGAATTCATTGAACTATTCGTTGACAGCAAAGAGGGGAATTTCAAACATTGTCATGAAGAGGAGCTGTACAGGACTAGTTCTGCCCAGCACAGCCGCTACAGAGATCAAGAGGGTTACCCAGGCAAACTCAGCACCGAGGGTATGCTCTGGGGTGATACAGATCTTGCTATCCCAGTAATGGTAGAAGAACCCCTGAACAAGCGGCGCCCCCACTGGATGGAGGAGCTGGCAGCGAGAACATTGAAAGCATCGGCACTAAATCCATAGATCTTCCTGCCAGAAGGACGCATTGTCTGTACATCCCTGAAGTGTGGAAAGACGACGCACAGCCGGCTGCCGCCCTGGTTTGTGTTGTTGGTCTGGGTGATGGTAACAAGGTGTTAGGAGCGCGGCTCGTCACCCTGACGCCACCAATGCTGACTTCCCAGCGCCGCCGAGCGTGGCCTCTCACGCCACCAGCCTGCTCCTGCCCCAGGCATCCATAGGTGCACGCACACAGCTCCTCCCTTTAAAGGGCCCTCGTCGGGGGGGGGCCCCTCGATGACGTCATTCAGCCCTTACTATATAAAGGCTCCTCAGACTGTGCTCCAGTGCCTCAGCAACGGGTCTCCTACGCTGGCCGTGCAGTGCTGGTGCTGCTTCCTTCCTGCGGTCCCCAGCTTTACCTCGTCTCCTCGCCTGTCCTTCGTATGACTGCTGGATTTGACTCTTGCCTGGACCTTGACCAGTCTCACCTGCCTCTGACCCTGGATCAACGCCTTCCCTATAGCCACAGAGACTCTCACCTTTGACCTGCTGGCCCCCTAAAACCCCAGGGGAAAGGGGTTGGAATAGGTGAAGCTCCCAGTCTGTCTCTTCCCTGCGTGGCTCCGCCAGAGCCTACAAGGCCTTTCCCCGTAGGTTGAGCCAACCTCGCCACAGCAGCAAGGGCCCACAGATCTTACAGAAGGCTCCCTAAAGCAACATTAGTAAGACAGGCAAGCTCCAGCGCCAGCATAGGGAAACCATTCTGCATACTCTGCACACAGGGAAGTCAGCCTGCGTTATTTATGTGTTCTGCCCCCAGACACAGGAAACCCACGGGCTCTTCCCACTGACTTACAGGGGTCCTTAAGCAATTAACGGATTCTAGATGTGACCTTTCACCACCAATACTTCAGTGCTTATTAAAGATTATCTCTTTATTACCAGCCCAGCTGGGATAATTTAATGCTCCAGTAAGCAAATGCTTCATTATTATTCTTATTTTTGTAGAACTCCTGTAATGTACAAATTCTTTTCTACATCTGCTGGTAAAACTGTAAAAGGTCCGTGGAGTGAAACATCTCCACGTGTACTCTGTGGCCGACTCCTTACAGTCACAATTCTCAGAAATCACCTTCAGCCCTCACAACCTGTCGTAATCACTGTGGCCGGTGCAAAATGTTACCTAATGCAGGGTCCCCTGGTCTGGGACCCGCCCTCCCCAGCAAGGTTGGAGGCAGTGTCCACATTAACTCTGAGCTGCCGTCTCTTAGCCCAGTTTCAGGAGGGAGATCTCATGCCAGTGCATCCCCATCCTGATGCATTCTGGGACCTGCAGTGCTGACGTCAATGGGTGGGATCAGACTATAAGTCCCACACTGCACTGGGAAGTGGAGAACTCGCTGGCTCTGTAACAGTCCTGGGCCCCCTCTCATTATTCCTGAGTGCAGCTCCAGTACGAATGCTTTGAAAATCCCCTCAGGCTTGGCGCTTTCTTTGCTGTGACGGGACGGCGAGGCGCTGGCAGAGGAAGGGGCTCGGGAGAGGCTGCCTGCTATTCTGCTCATGGCACGGGCTCCTTTTTTGCTCTTCCCTGGCTTCTTCTGTCTTTCTTTCCTTGGGTTAAAAACCCTGAGCCTGCCCTGGAGCCGTAGAAAGATGATTCTTCTCTGCCCAGTCTCCTAATCTAGGGGATCGCTGAGTCCAGAGAAAGGCAACTGCAGTGCGCCAGGCCTGCTTTTCAGGGCATCCACAAGGAATCTGCATGCACTGCCTCCACTGCGTGCAAATCTCTCCCACATCTCCCGAAAGCCAGGACCAGAGCTGCCGACCCCTGCTGGAGACCCTGATTCTGCTGCTCCAGCCCATCCCAGAACTGTGTCTCTTGCTGCTCCCTGCTGTGTTCCTTCCTGTTTCTGTCCTTACCCTGCTCTGGTATTTGTTTGTTAGAGAGGAAATCTCCAACCTTGCTTTTTTTGAAAAAAAGGATGTAACACAACAGGCAATAAGAGGAAAACAAACAAAGCCCCCTCTTCCGTCTTCCAGCTGAGATCTTAAATCCATTCCTGTAGGCCCTGCCAGGTGCTTGCCGATGTCACAGCGATGGCGCAATGCGGCAGAGTCCTGAGAACCTGTCTCAGTCGCTCCCTATCCAGGAAAAAGCTGCACTTTGCAAATAGAAAAATAAACAAAGCAAACAACAAAAATCCCCCAAGACCACAATTCAGGGAGCAGTGCACCTGCTGAGGAAATGCTACAGTGGGACAGAGAGAGGAAAAAGTAACCTCATCATTACATTGGGGCCTCCTGCCAGCAAGCATGCAGGATGGCACACTCTAATTCCAAAAGATAGCCTGAGTCCCTAACGCCAGAGGATAACCTGAGCCCCTAACGCCAGAGGATACTCTGAGTCCCTAACGCCAGAGGATAACCTGAGCCCCTAACGCCAGAGGATACTCTGAGTCCCTAACGCCAGAGGATAACCCGAGCCCCTAACGCCAGAGGATAACCCGAGCCCCTAACGCCAGAGGATACCCCGAGTCCCTAACGCCAGAGGATAACCTGAGCCCCTAACACCAGAGGATACTCTGAGTCCCTAACGCCAGAGGATAACCTGAGCCCCTAACACCAGAGGATACTCTGAGTCCCTAACGCCAGAGGATAACCCGACCCCTAACGCCAGAGGATAACCTGAGCCCCTAACGCCAGAGGATACTCTGAGTCCCTAACGCCAGAGGATAACCTGAGCCCCTAACACCAGAGGATACTCTGAGTCCCTAACGCCAGAGGATAACCTGAGCCCCTAACGCCAGAGGATACTCTGAGCCCCTAACGCCAGAGGATAACCCGAGCCCCTAACGCCAGAGGATAACCCGAGCCCCTAACACCAGAGGATAACCCGACCCCTAACGCCAGAGGATAACCCGAGCCCCTAACGCCAGAGGATACCCCGAGTCCCTAACACCAGAGGATAACCTGAGCCCCTAACGCCAGAGGATAACCCGAGCCCCTAACGCCAGAGGATAACCTGAGCCCCTAACGCCAGAGGATACTCTGAGCCCCTAACGCCAGAGGATACTCTGAGCCCCTAACGCCAGAGGATAACCCGACTCCTAACGCCAGAGGATAACCCGAGCCCCTAACGCCAGAGGATACCCCGAGTCCCTAACACCAGAGGATAACCTGAGCCCCTAACGCCAGAGGATAACCCGAGCCCCTAACGCCAGAGGATAACCTGAGCCCCTAACGCCAGAGGATAACCCGACCCCTAACACCAGAGGATAACCTGAGCCCCTAACGCCAGAGGATACCCCGAGTCCCTAACGCCAGAGGATAACCCGAGCCCCTAACGCCAGAGGATAACCCGAGCTCCTAACGCCAGAGGATAACCCGAGCTCCTAACGCCAGAGGATAACCCGAGCCCCTAACGCCAGAGGATAACCCGAGCCCCTAACGCCAGAGGATACTCTGAGCCCCTAACGCCAGAGGATACTCTGAGCCCCTAACGCCAGAGGATAACCTGAGCCCTAACCCCAGAGGATAACCCGAGCCCCTAACGCCAGAGGATAACCCGAGCTCCTAACGCCAGAGGATAACCCGAGCTCCTAACGCCAGAGGATAACCCGAGCCCCTAACGCCAGAGGATACTCTGAGTCCCTAACGCCAGAGGATAACCCGAGCCCCTAACGCCAGAGGATAACCCGACCCCTAACGCCAGAGGATAACCTGAGCCCCTAACGCCAGAGGATACCCCGAGTCCCTAACGCCAGAGGATAACCCGACCCCTAACACCAGAGGATAACCTGAGCTCCTAACGCCAGAGGATAACCCGACCCCTAACACCAGAGGATAACCCGACCCCTAACGCCAGAGGATAACCCCTAACACCAGAGGATAACCCGACCCCTAACGCCAGAGGATAACCCGACCCCTAACGCCAGAGGATAACCTGAGCCCCTAACGCCAGAGGATAACCCGACCCCTAACGCCAGAGGATAACCTGAGCCCCTAACGCCAGAGGATAACCCGACCCCTAACACCAGAGGATAACCCGACCCCTAACACCAGAGGATAACCTGAGCCCCTAACGCCAGAGGATAACCCGAGTCCCTAATGCCAGAGGATAACCTGAGCCCCTAACGCCAGAGGATAACCCGACCCCTAACGCCAGAGGATAACCTGAGCCCCTAACGCCAGAGGATAACCCGACCCCTAACGCCAGAGGATAACCTGAGCCCTAACACCAGAGGATAACCTGAGCCCCTAACGCCAGAGGATAACCCGACCCCTAACGCCAGAGGATACTCTGAGTCCCTAACGCCAGAGGATAACCTGAGCCCCTAACGCCAGAGGATACTCTGAGTCCCTAACGCCAGAGGATAACCCGAGCCCCTAACGCCAGAGGATAACCCGAGCCCCTAACGCCAGAGGATACTCTGAGTCCCTAACGCCAGAGGATAACCTGAGCCCCTAACACCAGAGGATACTCGGAGTCCCTAACGCCAGAGGATAACCTGAGCCCCTAACGCCAGAGGATACTCTGAGTCCCTAACGCCAGAGGATAACCTGAGCCCCTAACACCAGAGGATACTCTGAGTCCCTAACGCCAGAGGATAACCTGAGCCCCTAACGCCAGAGGATACTCTGAGTCCCTAACGCCAGAGGATAACCCGAGCCCCTAACGCCAGAGGATAACCCGAGCCCCTAACGCCAGAGGATACTCTGAGTCCCTAACGCCAGAGGATAACCCGACCCCTAACGCCAGAGGATAACCCGACCCCTAACGCCAGAGGATAACCCGAGCCCCTAACGCCAGAGGATAACCTGAGCCCCTAACGCCAGAGGATAACCCGACCCCTAACACCAGAGGATAACCTGAGCCCCTAACGCCAGAGGATACCCCGAGTCCCTAACGCCAGAGGATAACCCGAGCCCCTAACGCCAGAGGATAACCCGAGCTCCTAACGCCAGAGGATAACCCGAGCTCCTAACGCCAGAGGATAACCCGAGCCCCTAACGCCAGAGGATAACCCGAGCCCCTAACGCCAGAGGATACTCTGAGCCCCTAACGCCAGAGGATACTCTGAGCCCCTAACGCCAGAGGATAACCTGAGCCCTAACACCAGAGGATAACCCGAGCCCCTAACGCCAGAGGATAACCCGAGCTCCTAACGCCAGAGGATAACCCGAGCTCCTAACGCCAGAGGATAACCCGAGCCCCTAACGCCAGAGGATACTCTGAGTCCCTAACGCCAGAGGATAACCCGAGCCCCTAACGCCAGAGGATAACCTGAGCCCCTAACGCCAGAGGATAACCCGACCCCTAACGCCAGAGGATAACCTGAGCCCCTAACGCCAGAGGATACCCCGAGTCCCTAACGCCAGAGGATAACCCGACCCCTAACACCAGAGGATAACCTGAGCCCCTAACGCCAGAGGATACCCCGAGCCCCTAACGCCAGAGGATAACCTGACCCCTAACGCCAGAGGATAACCTGAGCCCCTAATGCCAGAGGATACCCCGAGCCCCTAACGCCAGAGGATAACCCGACCCCTAACACCAGAGGATAACCCGAGCCCCTAACGCCAGAGGATAACCCCTAACGCCAGAGGATAACCCGACCCCTAACGCCAGAGGATAACCCGACCCCTAACACCAGAGGATAACCTGAGCCCCTAACGCCAGAGGATACCCCGAGTCCCTAACGCCAGAGGATAACCCGAGCCCCTAACGCCAGAGGATAACCCGAGCTCCTAACGCCAGAGGATAACCCGAGCCCCTAACGCCAGAGGATAACCCGAGCCCCTAACGCCAGAGGATAACCCGAGCCCCTAACGCCAGAGGATACTCTGAGCCCCTAACGCCAGAGGATACTCTGAGCCCCTAACGCCAGAGGATAACCTGAGCCCTAACACCAGAGGATAACCCGAGCCCCTAACGCCAGAGGATAACCCGAGCTCCTAACGCCAGAGGATAACCCGAGCTCCTAACGCCAGAGGATAACCCGAGCCCCTAACGCCAGAGGATACTCTGAGTCCCTAACGCCAGAGGATAACCCGAGCCCCTAACGCCAGAGGATAACCCGAGCCCCTAACGCCAGAGGATAACCTGAGCCCCTAACGCCAGAGGATAACCCGACCCCTAACGCCAGAGGATAACCTGAGCCCCTAACGCCAGAGGATACCCCGAGTCCCTAACGCCAGAGGATAACCCGACCCCTAACACCAGAGGATAACCTGAGCCCCTAACGCCAGAGGATACCCCGAGCCCCTAACGCCAGAGGATAACCCGACCCCTAACGCCAGAGGATAACCTGAGCCCCTAATGCCAGAGGATACCCCGAGCCCCTAACGCCAGAGGATAACCCGACCCCTAACACCAGAGGATAACCCGAGCCCCTAACGCCAGAGGATAACCCCTAACACCAGAGGATAACCCGACCCCTAACGCCAGAGGATAACCTGAGCCCTAACACCAGAGGATAACCTGAGCCCTAACGCCAGAGGATACCCCGAGTCCCTAACGCCAGAGGATAACCTGAGCCCCTAACGCCAGAGGATAGCCCGAGCCCCTAACGCCAGAGGATAACCCGACCCCCTAACGCCAGAGGATAACCCGAGCCCCTAACGCCAGAGGATAACCCCTAACACCAGAGGATAACCCGAGCCCCTAACGCCAGAGGATAACCTGAGCCCCTAACGCCAGAGGATAACCCGACCCCTAACGCCAGAGGATAACCTGAGCCCCTAACGCCAGAGGATACCCCGAGTCCCTAACGCCAGAGGATAACCCGACCCCTAACGCCAGAGGATAACCTGAGCTCCTAACGCCAGAGGATAACCCGACCCCTAACACCAGAGGATAACCCGAGCCCCTAACGCCAGAGGATAACCCGACCCCTAACGCCAGAGGATAACCCGACCCCTAACGCCAGAGGATAACCTGAGCCCCTAACGCCAGAGGATACCCTGAGTCCCTAACTCCAGAGGATAACCTGAGCCCCTAACGCCAGAGGATACCCCGAGTCCCTAACGCCAGAGGATAACCCGAGTCCCTAACTCCAGAGGATAACCTGAGCCCTAACGCCAGAGGATAACCTGAGCCCTAACGCCAGAGGATACCCCGAGTCCCTAACGCCAGAGGATACCCTGAGCCCCTAACTCCAGAGGATAACCTGAGCTCCTAACGCCAGAGGATAACCCGAGTCCCTAACTCCAGAGGATAACCTGAGCCCTAACGCCAGTGGATAACCTGAGCCCTAACGCCAGAGGATACCCCGAGTCCCTAACGCCAGAGGATAACCCGAGTCCCTAACTCCAGAGGATAACCTGAGCCCCTAACGCCAGAGGATAACCCGAGCCCCTAACGCCAGAGGATACCCCGAGTCCCTAACGCCAGAGGGTAACCCGAGCCCCTAACGCCAGAGGATAACCTGAGCCCCTAACGCCAGAGGATACCCCGAGTCCCTAACGCCAGAGGATAACCCGACCCCTAACACCAGAGGTTAACCCGACCCCTAACACCAGAGGATAACCTGAGCCCCTAACGCCAGAGGATAACCCGAGCCCCTAACACCAGAGGATAACCTGAGCCCCTAACGCCAGAGGATAACCCGAGTCCCTAACTCCAGAGGATAACCTGAGCCCTAACGCCAGAGGATAACCCGAGCCCCTAACGCCAGAGGATAACCCGACCCCTAACGCCAGAGGATAACCTGAGCCCCTAACGCCAGAGGATAACCTGAGCCCTAACGCCAGAGGATAACCTGAGCCCCTAACGCCAGAGGATAACCCGACCCCTAACGCCAGAGGATAACCTGAGCCCCTAACGCCAGAGGATAACCCGAGTCCCTAACTCCAGAGGATAAACTGAGCCCTAACACCAGAGGATAACCCGACCCCTATCACCAGAGGATAACCTGAGCCCCTAACGCCAGAGGATAACCTGAGCCCTAACACCAGAGGATAACCTGAGCCCCTAACGCCAGAGGATAACCCGAGCCCCTAACGCCAGAGGATAACCTGAGCCCCTAACGCCAGAGGATAACCTGAGCCCCTAACACCAGAGGATACTCTGAGTCCCTAACACCAGAGGATAACCTGAGCCCCTAACACCAGAGGATACTCTGAGTCCCTAACACCAGAGGATAACCTGAGCCCCTAACGCCAGAGGATAACCCGACCCCTAACACCAGAGGATACTCTGAGTCCCTAACACCAGAGGATAACCTGAGCCCCTAACACCAGAGGATACTCTGAGTCCCTAACACCAGAGGATAACCTGAGTCCCTAACACCAGAGGATAACCTGAGCCCCTAACGCCAGAGGATAACCTGAGCCCCTAACACCAGAGGATACTCTGAGTCCCTAACACCAGAGGATAACCTGAGCCCCTAACGCCAGAGGATAACCTGAGCCCCTAACGCCAGAGGATACTCTGAGTCCCTAACACCAGAGGATAACCTGAGCCCCTAACACCAGAGGATAACCTGAGCCCCTAACACCAGAGGATAATCTGAGTCCCTAACGCCAGAGGATAACCTGAGCCCCTAACACCAGAGGATAACCTGAGCCCCTAACACCAGAGGATAACCTGAGTCCCTAACGCCAGAGGATAACCTGAGCCCCTAACACCAGAGGATACTCTGAGTCCCTAACACCAGAGGATAACCTGAGTCCCTAACACCAGAGGATAACCTGAGCCCCTAACACCAGAGGATAATCTGAGTCCCTAACGCCAGAGGATAACCTGAGCCCCTAACACCAGAGGATAACCTGAGTCCCTAACACCAGAGGATAACCTGAGTCCCTAACGCCAGAGGATAACCCGAGTCCCTATCGCCAGAGGATAACCTGAGCCCCTAATGCCAGAAGATAAAGCAGGAATGAGAGAAAGGGAGGATAGAGAAAGAGGAATGAATGAAAGCAAGAATGAGAAAGAAGAGGGAGGGAGATCAGGAAGGAGAGAGAAAGAAGGGAGGAAGAGTAGGAATTAGAAAGGAGGAGGGAGGCAGAAAAGGTACAGAGAAGGGCGACCAAAATGATAAAGGGGATGGATCAGCTCCCCTATGAGGAAAGGCTGAAGAGGTTAGGGCTGTTCAGCTTGGAGAAGAGACAGATGAGGGGGGATATGATAGAGGTGTTTAAAATCATGAGAAGTCTTGAACGGGTAAATGTGAATCTGTTATTTACACTTTCAGATAATAGAAGGACTAGGGGGCACTCCATGAAGTTAGCATGGGGCACATTTAAGACTAATCGGAGAAAGTTCTTTTTCATTCAATGCACAATAAGCTCTGGAATTCATTACCAGAAGATGTGGTGAAAGCTATTATTGTAAATTGGTTTAAAAGCGGTTTGGATAAGTTTCTGGAGGAAAAGTCCAAAAACCAGTATTAGCCATGTAGACTTGAAGCAGTCACTGCTTTTCCCTGGTTTATGAGCATACTTTGGGATCCTGCCGGGAGGGAGGGAGAGCAGGGATATGAGGGATGGGGACTGGCTCCACTTCCTCTCTGGCTGCTCATGGTCCCTCCTCCCTCTCATTCCTGCTCTCCCTTCCTCTCTCTCTGCTTCCCACATCCAATCTGTTCAGTGGGGCCTGGGCTGCTCTTTCTTTGTGCAGGGACTCGGGGCTGAGGTTGGGGATGCACTGGGGGGAGGGTGACACCTAATGGCTGGATTTAGGGCCTCTCAAGGTGCCCTGGTGCCTGCGGCTGCAGTGAGGTGCTAGGGGAGGGGGAAGGATATAGAAGAGGGGAAAGCCCCCGCGGAGTTGTGAACGAAGGCTCCTGGGGGGCTGGAGCTGAGCAACCTTTGGTTGTTGCTTTTTTATTTAAAATGTGTAACTCGCTTTCCCACGAATGGCGCCCCAGGCAAGGAACAGAAATTCCACTTTCAGATCATCACAAGTCTCTCAGAGACACTCGCAGGCAGATTAAAGAAATTACCGTACAAAAGAGCGTTCTCAGGTACCAAAAAGCCAACATTAAAAGGAAGAAGAAGAGTACTCCTGTCACAAAACTCAGCCAGAGGAACTGCCAGAGCCCTTCCCCTCAGCCCCACCAAAAAAAGGGGGTTAAGTGGCCGAGTTGAAAGTCCGCAGCTTTGCTTTCAGAAGCCAGGTTGGCTCTGCAGTGTCCGAAAAGCCCCTGGCTGTCCCTGGGGAGGGGAAGTGCCTCTTGGACCTCTTCCTCGCTGTGAATCAGGCTGAGGGTTTCACGATTGCTTTCCAGGGCTAAGTTTGTTTTACTTGGAATGGTTCTCATGCTCGGGACAGTCCTGAGCCGGGGGTGGCAGAGAGAGGAAGCGGAGCAACAGCAACTGAAGCTACACTGAGAAGGAAACGGAGCCGGCGTCACAGGAGCCGCAGGTGATCCTGCAAGAACTGGGCTGAGGTTCAGGGAAAGCCCCCGGGGCCCGGGAGCAGCCTCAGCTGCGCGCCGCAGGACTCCCAGCACTCGTGCACCGCAGGACTCCCAGCTCTCGTGCACCAAGCACTCGTGCACCGCAGGACTCCCAGCACTCGTGCACCCAGAACTCGTGCACCGCAGGATTCCCAGCACTCGTGCACCGCAGGACTCCCAGCACTCGTGCACCCAGCTGTGCCTGTGGCACTGCAGCCAGGATCACTGCACTCGGCAGGAAAGCTCCCCAAATCTGTAAAAGTCCTTCTTAGAGCTCTTAATCCGCTTCTTGAAGGTCTCCCTTTCTCAGGGCCAAACAGCTCAGAGCAGAAGACGATGTGGCCTGAAGGCAGAAGTGAATCCCAGATTCAGGGAATCGCCACTTTCTGCCCCCAGAGTGGCAAAGCCGGGGGAGAGGGTAGAAGCCGAGGGAGCCCTTTCACGGAGTTGCAGCGACAGACGCTGCCAGCACAGCTACCAAGCTCTTCCTGCATTCCTGCTCCTGCCCTGCATGCAGACAGTAACACGGGACCCTGGCAAGCGAGGGCAGAGTGAAAGGCCCACCCCAGGCTGCCCAGCAGTGACTTCATGCAGATCTCAGTCCCACAGTGTCCCGTATGGCTGCAGGCTTCCCTGTGCCTAGGGAGCTTGTTTTCCCCTAGAATTTATCAATGTTTATCACCAACAAAAAAAAGGCAGAAAAATCTCTGGGGGGGAAAAAAAAAAGAGTGAGATCCTCCTGCTGCTCATGGTGAGAGGTTCCTGTGAGGAGGAAGGCAGCGCCGTGCAGCCGAGTCACCGCCGCCCGGGGCTACAATATCAGCCTCTGTGCTTGCCCAGTGCTCTCTCTGGGCTTTCCTGGAGTCATTTGGGGCCAGGACTCTGAGAGCAGCGTCACAATTCCCTACAAAGGCTCTGCTCAGTGCTTTCTACTCCTGCAAGCTCAGCACCCTGGCAGGCACCAGGCGTTTGTGTTACCTTCCAAGTTAGGGCCTTTAGTCATGGCGAGTGTTTTCCTCTTTAGAGATGTTTGAGCTGGGCCTCCGTTTTCACTTCATCGAGGTGCGTCCTGTAAGGTGCGGCGTTGTCTGCTTCTAATGTGGCTGGGATCTGAGGAGCCCACTCTGGATCAGCCAGTTCTGGTTCCTGGCTCCTGGAGGTTCGGTGGATCGCAGGCTCCTATGCCACGTTGGGGGCCGAGTGGTGCAGGATCTAGGCACAGGTGACCTAAGCCACAGGTTTCTGCCTTACAGCGAGGGAGCTCTGAACCCAAGTTTCACATTTTTTGGGAACGCGGCGGGGCCTCTTAAACGTGTCATAGTTCAGGCCCTCAGCAGATCTTAATGTGCATTTAGAATGCAAAATCCCCAGGGCAAGGTGCAGTATTGGGGATGAAATTCTTCTAAGCACAAAGGAAGAGCAGGATCTGGGGGTGATCACATCTGATGATCTTAAGGTGGCCAAACAGGTGGATAAAGCGACGGTAAAAGCCAGAAAGCTGCTTGGCCGCACAGGGAGAGGAAAGGTCTGCAGAATAAGGGAGGTGATATTGCCCCTGTGTAGTCCCTGGTGAGACCTCACCTGCAAAAGGAAACATTACAGGACAAAAACTCGGAGCTTTGAAGAGGGACAGGACATGTCTTAGTTTCATGGGATTTCTCTGAGGGACAGAGCTGAAAAATCGGTGCATGGGGGTAACTTGCTGAGGCAGCTGTTACTACCCTCAACCAATGAGCCTTTACGCTATTGATGTAACGCCAACTCTGTTCTCTGCTTTAACAGGGAATTGGATTCGGACAGCAACCGACAAGGGCCCTGACTTTTACAGCCTGGGAAAGTGATAAGTAATGGGGGTGACCTACACAGCGCAGCAGATACTACCATAAGCTTGCTGGGCAGACTGGATGGAGCCGACATTTCCATGTTCCTGTGTTGATCCCAGAATGATGGCGAATCCCATGTATGCATGCGTGTACTGAAGCATGGGTCTGCGTGTGCCTGATCTTGTCGGGAGCGAAGGTTTATAGATGGCTTTTGTTTTAGGGTGTCTGAAGAAAATGTGATTCTAGTTTCAAATTAAAACAGCATATTTGTGGTTTGGGAATTTCCAAATACCCTGATTCAGTCTTAAAGTGCTTGGCAGATGCCCTTCACCAGCTTGTGGATTCCCCGTTCTCTCCACACC
Source organism: Rhinatrema bivittatum (assembly GCF_901001135.1). Lineage (NCBI taxonomy): Eukaryota > Metazoa > Chordata > Amphibia > Gymnophiona > Rhinatrematidae > Rhinatrema > Rhinatrema bivittatum. Next base: position 8,127,683 of record NC_042622.1, read on the forward strand.
TGCCCATTACCTGCTCTGACCAGCCTTTTCCTTAAAAAGAGAGAATTTTCACGTGCAAAACCCAAAAACCTTTCATGTCAGCTAGGACTGGGCAGAAACATTCCCCAGCCGGCAGGGCTTGGGATCCTAAACCCATCAGCAAAGGGTTTCCCCGTGGAGTAAAATCCCTGGGAATGGGTCACTCATGCACCAGTGGAAGAAGGTGCGCTTGGCTGGGCACATTTTCGGGTTAGCGTGCATTTGTATACCGTTAGCTTACAAAAGCAAATCTCACTTAACCATACACAGATGTGTGATAAAAATGTAATTTCTAATTAAGAAGAATGGCCACCCTATGGCACAATGAAAGTCGCATCATGCTGGGGCTATAGGCTGCTCATTCCAGTGCACTCGTTTTAATCATCAGCCATTCGAAAACTAGCGTGAAGACATTCAAACCCACCTCGTGCACAGCCCACATTCCCCTTCATTTAAAGATGTATTGGATCAGCACATAAAACATGAGTTCTCATATGCAATAAATTATATGTCCAGTAAGGGCATCACACAGCATTCCCTTTTGTCTTTGCAAGGATTACGCTTAAGTGCTTCTGGACTTATTATATATTGCATATGAGAACTCATATTTTATGAGCATATACAATATATCTTTAAAAAAAGGGGGAATTTGGGCTGTGCACGAGGTGGGTTTGAATGTGTTCACTCTAGTTTTAGAATGGCTGATGATTAAAACGAGTGCATTGGAATGGGCAGTTTGTAGCCCAGCACGATGTGTGTTGCGATGCTGCTCGCGGGCCCCAGCCATGAGCGGCCGCGCCTCTCTTCTATAGTAAAGAGCCCACGGCCCTGTCTGATGATGTCTCCTCTTCGGCCTTATAAAAGGGCTCTTCAGCAGATCCTTGTTGCCTTCGCAAGAAGCCTGTTTCTTTCTGGATTCCTGGTTTCCATCTCACCCTTCCAGGAGGCTTCTGAGGTCCATCGTCTCTCCTTCAAGCTCCTTGTTCTACACGGGAGCTCCCTTGTCTTCGTCCGTGGGCACACTCTCTTTCCTGAATAGGGAACGATCCCAAGTGCTCCCAACAATGTGCCTTTCATTGTGCTACATGGTGGTCATTCTTCTTAATTAGAAATTACATTTTTTCACACACCTGTGTATGGTTAAGTGAGATTTGTTTTTATTGGTTTATGTTATTCTTACACTTCTGGGTTTTTGATTCTTAACTTTACCATAGGCTTGCTGCATTGGAAGTTAACTCTTGCTGTAGCTCATGAGTTAATAGACTTCAGCACAGGCCTTTTACTCATATCTTACTTCATTGTGCCTGAGGCGGTCACGGTCTGATTTACTATTCCACGTTCACAGGGGTCTTCTTCCTAAACCTAATAATCGAGCGAGCGCCTTCCCAGATTCTAGATGCCATTGTTCCAGATGTGGCTGCAGGGTGAGCCTGAGGGAGGACCTCTGTGTCCTGATGCTTTCCAGCACCACCAGCAGAGGGCGGCAGTGGGGATCTCAGGAGCTGGCGTGGGAGCTCTCCTTCAGATTCAGAAACCTCCTTGTATTAGGGTCTGAATTACAGGGGAAAGCCAAGTCCTACGCCATCTCCTGAAAACTGCGGATGGGTGATTAAAAGGATACAGTAGCTGTACACTGTGGTCAACAGTGCAAGCTCTTCGGATGGACTCTGGAAGTCAATGACATATGAAAGAAGAAAATAAAACACATTTCAAGGATTAGATTCTAAGAGAGCTGGAAGAGAATTGCTGATGCCCTCGCCTGCTTGTTATTTGTACTCTGTGCAGACTCCTTGCTTGCTTGCAATGTGTGTATTCAGATTACATGTTATATTGGGGCATGAATGTATAATATGACTGGAGTTTAGCAGATAGTGTCATTTGTCAATGTGCTGATATTTCTGCTCTGCCTTAGGATTTGAGAGGCAGACGTGTACATAACCACTTTACCTTTGCTGACCGCTGAGTCTATTATAAGATTGTCTCCCGTGTCAGGGGCAGCTCAAGGCTACCTGCCGCCTGAGGGAAGGGATGACATGGCACCCCCACCCCCCATCTCTCCTCCCTTCAGCTGCCGCCGGCCTGGGTTGGCTGCCGTGGTAGGGGCAGGCAGTGTGAGGCGGACGTCACAGCAGCGTTCTGAAAGAGATATTTTTTACTGCCTCAAAATTCTGCCCCTGGAAGCAGCTGCCTCACCCTGCTTCATTATAGAACCACTCCTTTCCTGTGTATTCCACTTTGGTATGTGATTATAGTTTATTAAGAAACATACAAACATGACGGCAGGAAAAGACTGCACGGCCCATACATCCAATTAATTTAGCTTTATAATTCCCATCACTTCCTTAGAATTGAAACATAGAAACATGACGGCAGGAAAAGACCCCATGGCCCATCCAGTCTGCCCATCCACCCAATTAATTTAGCTTTATAATTCCCATCACTTCCTTAGAATAGAAACATAGAAACATGACGGCAGGAAAAGACCGCATGGCCCATCCAGTCTGCCCATCCATCCAATTAATTTAGCTTTATAATTCCCATCACTTCCTTAGAATAGAAACATAGAAACATGACGGCAGGAAAAGACCACATGGCCCATCCAGTCTGCCCATCCACCCAATTAATTTAGCTTTATAATTCCCATCACTTCCTTAGAATAGAAACATGATGGCAGGAAAAGACCCCATGGCCCATCCAGTCTGCCCATCCACCCAATTAATTTAGCTTTATAATTCCCATCACTTCCTTAGAATAGAAACATAGAAACATGACGGCAGGAAAAGACCGCATGGCCCATCCAGTCTGCCCATCCATCCAATTAATTTAGCTTTATAATTCCCATCACTTCCTTAGAATAGAAACATAGAAACATGACGGCAGGAAAAGACCACATGGCCCATCCAGTCTGCCCATCCACCCAATTAATTTAGCTTTATAATTCCCATCACTTCCTTAGAATAGAAACATGACGGCAGGAAAAGACCCCATGGCCCATCCAGTCTGCCCATCCATCCAATTAATTTAGCTTTATAATTCCCATCACTTCCTTAGAATAGAAACATAGAAACATGACGGCAGGAAAAGACCACATGGCCCATCCAGTCTGCCCATCCATCCAATTAATTTAGCTTTATAATTCCCATCACTTCCTTAGAATAGAAACATAGAAACATGACGGCAGGAAAAGACCGCATGGCCCATCCAGTCTGCCCATCCATCCAATTAATTTAGCTTTATAATTCCCATCACTTCCTTAGAATAGAAACATAGAAACATGACGGCAGGAAAAGACCGCATGGCCCATCCAGTCTGCCCATCCATCCAATTAATTTAGCTTTATAATTCCCATCACTTCCTTAGAATAGAAACATAGAAACATGACGGCAGGAAAAGACCGCATGGCCCATTCAGTCTGCCCATCCATCCAATTAATTTAGCTTTATAATTCCCATCACTTCCTTAGAATAGAAACATAGAAACATGACGGCAGGAAAAGACCGCATGGCCCATCCAGTCTGCCCATCCATCCAATTAACAGGTCAATACAGTAAAGTGCGCTCCGTCGGAGCGCACTGTCAGCCTGCTCTGGACGCGTGTTTTCCCTTACCCCTTATTCAGTAAGGGGAGGAAAACACGCGGCCCACCCGCGGCACCTAATAGGGCCCTCAACATGCAAATGCATGTTGATGGCCCTATTAGGTATGCGCGCGGGATCCAGTAAGTAAAATGTGCGGCCAAGCCGCACAGTTTACTTTAAGAAATTAGCGCCGACCCAAAGGTCAGCGCTAATTTCTTCCGGCGCCAGGAAAGTGCACAGAAAAGCAGTAAAAACTGCTTTTCTGTGCACCCTCCGACTTAATATCATGGCGATATTAAGTCGGAGGTCCCCAAAAGTAAAAAAAGTAAAAAAAAAAAAAAAAAAATTTGAATTCGGCCCGCGGCTGTCGGGCCGAAAACCGGACGCTCAATTTTGCTGGTGTCCGGTTTCCGAGCCCGTGGCTGTCAGCGGGCTCGAGAACCGACGCCGGCAAAATTGAGCGTCGGCTGTCAAACCCGCTGACAGCCGCCGCTCCAGGCCAAAAGGAGGCGCTAGGGACGCGCTAGTGTCCCTAGCGCCTCCTTTCCCTCGTTTGCACCGCGTCGCTTAATTTGCATGCTGGAGCAAACTGGATAGCTCGCACCGGCGAAGGGCCGGTGCGTGCGCCAGGAGAGCGGGCGTTCGTCCGCTCTCCCGCGGTTTTACAGTATCGGGCTGTAATTTAGCTTTATAATTCCCATCACTTCCTTAGAATAGAAACATAGAAACATGACAGCAGGAAAAGACCCCATGGCCCATCCAGTCTGCCCATCCATCCAATTAATTTAGCTTTATAATTCCCATCACTTCCTTAGAATAGAAACATAGAAACATGACGGCAGGAAAAGACCGCATGGCCCATCCAGTCTGCCCATCCATCCAATTAATTTAGCTTTATAATTCCCATCACTTCCTTAGAATAGAAACAGAAACATGACGGCAGGAAAAGACCGCATGGCCCATCCAGTCTGCACAAGCATCCTATTCATTTAGCTTTATAATTCCCATCACTTCCTTAGAATAGAAACATAGAAACATGACGGCAGGAAAAGACCACATGACCCATCCAGTCTGCCCAACCATCCTATTTTCTCAGTGGGAGGGAGTGGGCAGTGGAGTGCCTCAGGGATCTGTATTGGGACCCTTACTTTTCAATATATTTAAAAATCATCTGGAAAGAAATACAACGAGTGAGATAATCAAATTTGCAGATGAATCAAAATTATTCAGAGTAGTTAAATCACAAGCAGATTGTGATAAATTGCAGGAAGACCTTGTGAGACTGGAAAATTGGGCATCCAAATGGCAGATGAAATTTAATGTGGATAAGTGCAAGGTGATGCATATAGGGAAAAATAACCCATGCTATAATTACACAATGTTGGGTTCCATATTAGGTGCTACAACCCAAGAAAGAGATCTAGGCGTCATAGTGGATAACACATTGAAATCGTCGGTTCAGTGTGCTGCAGCAGTCAAAAAAGCAAACAGAATGTTGGGAATTATTAGAAAGGGAATGGTTAATAAAACGGAAAATGTCATAATGCCTCTGTATCGCTCCATGGTGAGACCGCACCTGGAATACTGTGTACAATTCTGGTCGCCGCATCTCAAAAAAGATATAATTGTGATGGAGAAGGTACAGAGAAGGGCAACCAAAATGATAAGGGGATGGAACAGCTTCCCTATGAGGAAAAACTAAAGAGGTTAGGACTTTTCAGCTTGGAGAAGAGATGGCTGAGGGGGGATATGATAGAGGTGTTTAAAATCATGAGAGGTCTAGAACGGGTAGATGTGAATCGGTTATTTACTCTTTCGGATAGTAGAAAGACTAGGGGGCACTCCATGAAGTTAGCATGGGGCACATTTAAAACTAATCGGAGAAAGTTCTTTTTTACTCAATGCACAATTAAACTCTGGAATTTGTTGCCAGAGGATGTGGTTAGTGCAGTTAGTATAGCTGGGTTTAAAAAAGGATTGGCTACATTCTTGGAGGAGAAGTCCATTAACTGCTATTAAGTTCACTTAGAGAATAGCCACTGCCATTAGCAATGGTAACATGGAATAGACTTAGGGGCGGATTTTAAGAGCCCTGCTCGCCTAAATCCGCCCAAAACCGGGCGGATTTAGGCGAGCAGGGCCCTGCGCGCCGGTGAGCCTATTTTACATAGGCCTACCGGCGCGCGCAGAGCCCCGGGACTCGCGTAAGTCCCGGGGTTCTCCGAGGGGGGCATGTCGGGGGGCGGGCCCGGTCGTCGCGGCGTTCAGGGGGCGTGTCGGCAGCGTTTTGGGGGCGGGGTACGGGGGCGTGGCTACGGCCCGGGGCGGTCCGGGGGCGTGGCCGCGCCCTCTGTACCCGCCCCCAGGTTGCGTCCCGGCACGCAACAGGCCCGCTGGCGCGCGGGGATTTACTTCTCCCTCCGGGAGGCGTAAATCCCCGGAGAAAGGTAAGGGGGGGGGGGGTGTAGACAGGGCCGGGCGGGGGGGTTAGGTAGAGGAAGGGAGGGGAAGGTGAGGGGAGGGCAAAAGAAAGTTCCCTCCAAGGCCGCTCCGATTTCGGAGCGGCCTTGGAGGGAACGGGGGTAGGCTGCGCGGCTCGGCGCGCGCCGGCTATACTGAATTCATAGCCTTGCGCGCGCCGATCCAGGATTTTAGTGGATGCGCGCGGCTCCGCGCGTATCCACTAAAATCCAGCGTACTTTTGCTTGCGCCTGATGCGCCAGCAAAAGTACGCCTATTTGCGTTTTTTGAAAATCTACCCCTTAGTTTTTGGGTAACTGCCAGGTTCTTATGGCCTGGATTGGCCACTGTTGGAAACAGGATGCTGGGCTTGATGGACCCTTGGTCTGAACCAATATGGCATGTTCTTATGTTCTTATGTTCTTATTAATTTAAGAACATTTAGCTTTATAATTCCCATCACTTCCTTAGAATAGAAACATAGAAACATGACGGCAGGAAAAGACCCCATGGCCCATCCAGTCTGCCCATCCACCCAATTAATTTAGCTTTATAATTCCCATCACTTCCTTAGAATAGAAACATAGAAACATGACGGCAGGAAAAGACCACATGGCCCATCCAGTCTGCCCATCCATCCAATTAATTTAGCTTTATAATTCCCATCACTTCCTTAGAATAGAAACATAGAAACATGACGGCAGGAAAAGACCACATGGCCCATCCAGTCTGCCCATCCATCCAATTAATTTAGCTTTATAATTCCCATCACTTCCTTAGAATAGAAACATAGAAACATGACGGCAGGAAAAGACAGCAGGGCCCATCCAGTCTGCCTATCCATGCAATTAATTTAGCTTTATAATTCCCATCACTTCCTTAGAATAGAAACATAGAAACATGACGGCAGGAAAAGACCTCATGGCCCATCCAGTCTGCCCATCCATCCAATTAATTTAGCTTTATAATTCTCATCACTTCCTTAGAATAGAAACATAGAAACATGACGGCAGGAAAAGACCGCATGGCCCATCCAGTCTGCCCATCCATCCAATTAATTTAGCTTTATAATTCTCATCACTTCCTTAGAATAGAAACATAGAAACATGACGGCAGGAAAAGACCGCATGGCCCATCCAGTCTGCCCATCCATCCAATTAATTTAGCTTTATAATTCTCATCACTTCCTTAGAATAGAAACATAGAAACATGACGGCAGGAAAAGACCGCATGGCCCATCCAGTCTGCCCATCCATCCAATTAATTTAGCTTTATAATTCCCATCACTTCCTTAGAATAGAAACATAGAAACATGACGGCAGGAAAAGACCACATGGCCCATCCAGTCTGCCCATCCCCCAATTAATTTAGCTTTATAATTCCCATCACTTCCTTAGAATAGAAACATAGAAACATGACGGCAGGAAAAGACCACATGGCCCATCCAGTCTGCCCATCCATCCAATTAATTTAGCTTTATAATTCCCATCACTTCCTTAGAACAGAAACATAGAAACATGACGGCAGGAAAAGACCACATGGCCCATCCAGTCTGCCCATCCATCCAATTAATTTAGCTTTATAATTCCCATCACTTCCTTAGAGTCCCTTGCTTGTATTGACCAGTTCTGAAGTTTTGATCCCTGGTAACTTTATGAGGAAGAATAGACAATAAGTAGTTTTGGCTCATAAAACCAACACATTTCTTTCTTTTCAGAAACTAATCATATCATGATGTAAAATATAATTTCTACATATCCTCAGGCTACTTTGGATTACAAAATGTCTGGCAAAATTAGTTAAAGAGAAAAGTTGAAAGTTGCTGAAGTTACTTCCTAGCAAAGCAGTTAATCTCGTCCAGGGGTAGCCAACTTTTACCAGCCCATTTTCGTTAGGGCGAGGAGGCACATCCTGAAGTGCAAAGTCTGTGACAAGGACAGAACAGGAAGGCGTGGGACATGCTCTGTGTCTGGAGCAGCTCTGAACGCTCATGCAGTACTCGCTCCTCTCATTCTCATGCAGTACTCGCTCCTCTCATTCTCATGCAGTCGCTCCTCTCATTCTCATGCAGTACTCACTCCTCTCATTCTCATGCAGTACTCGCTCCTCTCATACTCATGCAGTACTCGCTCCTCTCATTCTCATGCAGTCGCTCCTCTCATTCTCATGCAGTACTCACTCCTCTCATTCTCATGCAGTACTCGCTCCTCTCATTCTCATGCAGTACTTGCTCCTCTCATTCTCATGCAGTCGCTCCTCTCATTCTCATGCAGTACTCACTCCTCTCATTCTCATGCAGTACTCGCTCCTCTCATACTCATGCAGTACTCGCTCCTCTCATTCTCATGCAGTCGCTCCTCTCATTCTCATGCAGTACTCGCTCCTCTCATTCTCATGCAGTCGCTCCTCTCATTCTCATGCAGTACTCGCTCCTCTCATTCTCATGCAGTCGCTCCTCTCATTCTCATGCAGTACTCGCTCCTCTCATTCTCATGCAGTCGCTCCTCTCATTCTCATGCAGTACTCGCTCCTCTCATTCTCATGCAGTCGCTCCTCTCATTCTCATGCAGTACTCGCTCCTCTCATTCTCAAGCAGTACTCGCTCCTCTCATTCTCATGCAGTCGCTCCTCTCATTCTCATGCAGTACTCACTCCTCTCATTCTCATGCAGTCGCTCCTCTCATTCTCATGCAGTACTCACTCCTCTCATTCTCATGCAGTACTCGCTCCTCTCATTCTCATGCAGTCGCTCCTCTCATTCTCATGCAGTACTCGCTCCTCTCATTCTCATGCAGTCGCTCCTCTCATTCTCATGCAGTACTCACTCCTCTCATTCTCATGCAGTACTCGCTCCCCTCATACTCATGCAGTACTCGCGCCTCTCATTCTCATGCAGTCGCTCCTCTCATTCTCATGCAGTACTCGCTCCTCTCATTCTCATGCAGTCGCTCCTCTCATTCTCATGCAGTACTCGCTCCTCTCATTCTCATGCAGTCGCTCCTCTCATTCTCATGCAATACTCACTCCTCTCATTCTCATGCAGTACTCACTCCTCTCATACTCATGCAGTCGCTCCTCTCATTCTCATGCAGTACTCGCTCCTCTCATTCTCATGCAGTACTCACTCCTCTCATTCTCATGCAGTCGCTCCTCTCATTCTCATGCAGTACTCGCTCCTCTCATACTCATGCAGTACTCGCTCCCAGACCTTCCTCTCCTCTCACTCCCACTCCATCTTTCCATGCATTTTGTGGCTGCATCCGTACAGAGGGGTCTGACTGGGCTGTGGCCCTTCGGGATGCTGAGCTACGCTCTGGCCCTCTCCAGCCGGCCCATGGCTGAAGTGCTTCACTCTTTCCCTGCCAGGAAGGCGCCAGGCCTGGCGGCTCCAGCATTCCCGTCTCTTTCTTCTGGAGTGGGAGCACGGAGGAGCTCACAGCACCGACGATCCTCCTTGCTCACAGCGCTGCCTCCCTGCAAATGTTTCTTATTTCTAAGCAGGAGTTTGTGGGGAAGATTTTTCCACTTCCTTAGCTCCTTTCTGTAAGCTCCCTGGATGACTCTGGGGACTCCCCGCTGCCTGCTTTACGGTGCACCCTCAGTGCCAGTCATTGGTCAGCTGGGGTCATCTCCTCCATGGTGTCTTCAGGCCAGACCTACATCCCCAGACCTTCATCCCTGAGCCATAGGGCCCGACCCCATAAATAATCTAAGTACATGCAAATGGGAGGGTGAAATTTCTAGCTGTCTCAGTCACGCACAGGGAAGACGAGAGCCCCCCACCTCCATGGCAGACGCTGGGCTGCGGCCCTGCCCAGCCCGGCTGGGGGATCGCAGGCTGGAATTTGCTTTGGCTTTCTCTCCTGTTCAGAAGTGTGCTGGGGGTAAGGGGAGCAGCTGGTTCTAATATTCCTCTCCTCCCATCCCGCGTCTTTCTCAGGCTCCGTACAGTGCGTCGGCTTGCTGAATGCATTGAATTAAAAGCTTGTATTCTGCCCACGAGACATTTAAAAAAGACAATTCATGTCTCTCCTGTGACAGGCAGAAACCAGAGAGAGCTTGAAGGGAAAGACACACTTACAGCTCAACAGTGAATACCCCGAGACGCATACCAGCCCTGCCCTCTACTCCAGATCACAGGTCAACACAGAAAGGTAAAATATAACAGGAAAGACTGTAAAACCAATCTACTAAGAGCAATCATCTTCATGCTACAACACCATCATAATCACTTCATCCCAGGCTTTACCCCTCACTCCCTCACAGCTAAGGATCCTCTGTGCTTATCCCAGGCTTTACCCCTCACTCCCCCACAGCTAAGGATCCTCTGTGCGTATCCCAGGCTTTACCCCTCACTCCCCCACAGCTAAGGATCCTCTGTGCTTATCCCAGCCTTTACCCCTCACTCCCCCACAGCTAAGGATCCTCTGTGCTTATCCCAGGCTTTACCTCTCACTCCCCCACAGCTAAGGATCCTCTGTGCTTATCCCAGGCTTTACCCCTCACTCCCTCACAGCTAAGGATCCTCTGTGCTTATCCCAGGCTTTACCCCTCACTCCCTCACAGCTAAGGATCCTCTGTGCTTATCCCAGGCTTTACCCCTCACTCCCTCACAGCTAAGGATCCTCTGTGCTTATCCCAGGCTTTTACCCCTCACTCCCCCACAGCTAAGGATCCTCTGTGCTTATCCCAGGCTTTACCCCTCACTCCCCCACAGCTAAGGATCCTCTGTGCTTATCCCAGGCTTTACCTCTCACTCCCTCACAGCTAAGGATCCTCTGTGCTTATCCCAGGCTTTACCCCTCACTCCCTCACAGCTAAGGATCCTCTGTGCTTATCCCAGGCTTTACCCCTCACTCCCTCACAGCTAAGGATCCTCTGTGCTTATCCCAGGCTTTACCCCTCACTCCCCCACAGCTAAGGATCCTCTGTGCTTATCCCAGGCTTTACCCCTCACTCCCTCACAGCTAAGGATCCTCTGTGCTTATCCCAGGCTTTACCCCTCACTCCCTCACAGCTAAGGATCCTCTGTGCTTATCCCAGGCTTTACCCCTCACTCCCTCACAGCTAAGGATCCTCTGTGCTTATCCCAGGCTTTACCTCTCACTCCCCCACAGCTAAGGATCCTCTGTGCTTATCCCAGGCTTTATCCCTCACTCCCCCCACAGCTAAGGATCCTCTGTGCTTATCCCAGGCTTTACCCCTCTCTCCCCCACAGCTAAGGATCCTCTGTGCTTATCTCAGGATTTACCCCTCACTCCCCCCACAGCTAAGGATCCTCTGTGCTTATCTCAGGATTTACCCCTCTCTCCCTCACAGCTAAGGATCCTCTGTGCTTATCTCAGGCTTTACCCCTCACTCCCTCACAGCTAAGGATCCTCTGTGCTTATCCCAGGCTTTACCCCTCTACTCCCCCACAGCTAAGTATCCTCTGTGCTTATCCCAGGCTTTACCCTCTCACTCCCCTCACAGCTAAGGATCCTCTGTGCTTATCCCAGGCTTTACCTCTCACTTCCCCCACAGCTAAGGATCCTCTGTGCTTATCCCAGGCTTTATCCTCTCACTCCCTCACAGCTAAGGATCCTCTGTGCTTATCCCAGGCTTTACCCCTCTACTCCCCTCACAGCTAAGGATCCTCTGTGCTTATCCCAGGCTTTACCCTCTCACTCCCTCACAGCTAAGGATCCTCTGTGCTTATCCCAGGCTTTATCCCCTCACTCCCCTCACAGCTAAGGATCCTCTGTGCTTATCCCAGGCTTTACCCCTCACTCCCCCACAGCTAAGTATCCTCTGTGCTTATCCCAGGCTTTACCCCTCATCTCCCCCACAGCTAAGGATCCTCTGTGCTTATCCCAGGCTTTACCCCTCACTCCCTCACAGCTAAGGATCCTCTGTGCTTATCCCAGGCTTTACCCCTCACTCCCCCACAGCTAAGGATCCTCTGTGCTTATCCCAGGCTTTACCCCTCACTTCCCTCCACAGCTAAGGATCCTCTGTGCTTATCCCAGGCTTTACCCCTCACTCCCTCACAGCTAAGGATCCTCTGTGCTTATCCCAGGCTTTACCTCTCACTTCCCTCACAGCTAAGGATCCTCTGTGCTTATCCCAGGCTTTACCCCTCACTACCCCACAGCTAAGTATCCTCTGTGCTTATCCCAGGCTTTACCCCTCACTCCCCCACAGCTAAGGATCCTCTTTGCTTATCCCAGGCTTTACCCCTCACTCCCTCACAGCTAAGGATCCTCTGTGCTTATCCCAGGCTTTACCTCTCACAGCTAAGGATCCTCTGTGCTTATCCCAGGCTTACCTCTCACAGCTAAGGATCCTCTGTGCTTATCCCAGGCTTTACCTCTCACTCCCTCACAGCTAAGGATCCTCTGTGCTTATCTCAGGCTTTACCTCACTCCCTCACAGCTAAGGATCCTCTGTGCTTATCCCAGGCTTTACCTCTCACTCCCCCACAGCTAAGGATCCTCTGTGCTTATCCCAGGCTTTACCCCTCACTCCCTCACAGCTAAGGATCCTCTGTGCTTATCCCAGGCTTTACCCCTCACTCCCTCACAGCTAAGGATCCTCTCTGCTTATCCCAGGCTTTACCCCTCACTCCCTCACAGCTAAGGATCCTCTGTGCTTATCCCAGGCTTTACCCCTCACTCCCTCACAGCTAAGGATCCTCTGTGCTTATCCCAGGCTTTACCTCTCACTCCCTCACAGCTAAGGATCCTCTGTGCTTATCCCAGGCTTTACCCCTCACTCCCTCACAGCTAAGGATCCTCTGTGCTTATCCCAGGCTTTACCCCTCACTCCCTCACAGCTAAGGATCCTCTGTGCTTATCCCAGGCTTTACCCCTCACTCCCCCACAGCTAAGGATCCTCTGTGCTTTATCCCAGGCTTTACCCCTCACTCCCCCACAGCTAAGGATCCTCTGTGCTTATCCCAGGCTTTACCTCTCATTCCCCCACAGCTAAGGATCCTCTGTGCTTATCCCAGGCTTTACCTCTCACTCCCCTCACAGCTAAGGATCCTCTGTGCTTATCCCAGGCTTTACCCCTCACTCCCCCACAGCTAAGGATCCTCTGTGCTTATCCCAGGCTTTACCCCTCACTCCCTCACAGCTAAGGATCCTCTGTGCTTATCCCAGGCTTTATCCTCTCACTCCCCTCACAGCTAAGGATCCTCTGTGCTTATCCCAGGCTTTACCCCTCACTCCCTCACAGCTAAGGATCCTCTGTGCTTATCCCAGGCTTTACCCCTCACTCCCCCACAGCTAAGGATCCTCTGTGCTTATCCCAGGCTTTACCCCTCACTCCCCCACAGCTAAGTATCCTCTGTGCTTATCCCAGGCTTTACCTCTCACTCCCCCACAGCTAAGTATCCTCTGTGCTTATCCCAGGCTTTACCCTCTCACTCCCCCACAGCTAAGGATCCTCTGTGCTTATCCCAGGCTTTACCCCTCACTCCCTCACAGCTAAGGATCCTCTGTGCTTATCCCAGGCTTTACCCCTCACTCCCTCACAGCTAAGGATCCTCTGTGCTTATCCCAGGCTTTACCCCTCACTCCCCTCACAGCTAAGGATCCTCTGTGCTTATCCCAGGCTTTACCCCTCACTCCCCCACAGCTAAGGATCCTCTGTGCTTATCCCAGGCTTTACCCCTCACTCCCCTCACAGCTAAGGATCCTCTGTGCTTATCCCAGGCTTTACCTCTCACTCCCCCACAGCTAAGGATCCTCTGTGCTTATCCCAGGCTTTACCTCTCACTCCCTCACAGCTAAGGATCCTCTGTGCTTATCCCAGGCTTTACCCCTCACTCCCTCACAGCTAAGGATCCTCTGTGCTTATCCCAGGCTTTACCCCTCACTCCCCCACAGCTAAGGATCCTCTGTGCTTATCCCAGGCTTTACCCCTCACTCCCCCACAGCTAAGGATCCTCTGTGCTTATCCCAGGCTTTACCCCTCACTCCCCCACAGCTAAGGATCCTCTGTGCTTATCCCAGGCTTTACCCCTCACTCCCTCACAGCTAAGGATCCTCTGTGCTATCCCAGGCTTTACCTCTCACTCCCTCACAGCTAAGGATCCTCTGTGCTTATCCCAGGCTTTACCCCTCACTCCCCCACAGCTAAGGATCCTCTGTGCTTATCCCAGGCTTTACCCCTCACTCCCTCACAGCTAAGGATCCTCTGTGCTTATCCCAGGCTTTACCTCTCACTCCCTCACAGCTAAGGATCCTCTGTGCTTATCTCAGGCTTTACCCCTCACTCCCTCACAGCTAAGGATCCTCTGTGCTTATCCCAGGCTTTACCCCTCACTCCCTCACAGCTAAGGATCCTCTGTGCTTATCCCAGGCTTTATCTCTCACTCCCTCACAGCTAAGTATCCTCTGTGCTTATCCCAGGCTTTACCCCTCACTCCCTCACAGCTAAGGATCCTCTGTGCTTATCCCAGGCTTTACCCCTCACTCCCTCACAGCTAAGGATCCTCTGTGCTTATCCCAGGCTTTACCTCTCACTCCCCCACAGCTAAGGATCCTCTGTGCTTATCCCAGGCTTTACCTCTCACTCCCCCACAGCTAAGGATCCTCTGTGCGTATCCCAGGCTTTACCTCTCACTCCCTCACAGCTAAGGATCCTCTGTGCTTATCCCAGGCTTTACCCCTCACTCCCTCACAGCTAAGGATCCTCTGTGCTTATCCCAGGCTTTACCCCTCACTCCCTCACAGCTAAGGATCCTCTGTGCTTATCCCAGGCTTTACCCCTCACTCCCTCACAGCTAAGGATCCTCTGTGCTTATCCCAGGCTTTACCCCTCACTCCCTCACAGCTAAGGATCCTCTGTGCTTATCCCAGGCTTTACCCCTCACTCCCCCACAGCTAAGGATCCTCTGTGCTTTTCCCAGGCTTTACCCCTCACTCCCCCATAGCTAAGTATCCTCTGTGCTTATCCCAGGCTTTACCTCTCATTCCCCCACAGCTAAGTATCCTCTGTGCTTATCCCAGGCTTTATCTCTCACTCCCTCACAGCTAAGGATCCTCTGTGCTTATCCCAGGCTTTACCCCTCACTCCCCCACAGCTAAGGATCCTCTGTGCTTATCCCAGGCTTTACCTCTCACTCCCTCACAGCTAAGGATCCTCTGTGCTTATCCCAGGCTTTACCTCTCACTCCCTCACAGCTAAGGATCCTCTGTGCTTATCCCAGGCTTTACCCCTCACTCCCTCACAGCTAAGGATCCTCTGTGCTTATCCCAGGCTTTACCCCTCACTCCCTCACAGCTAAGGATCCTCTGTGCTTATCCCAGGCTTTACCCCTCACTCCCTCACAGCTAAGGATCCTCTGTGCTTATCCCAGGCTTTACCCCTCACTCCCCCACAGCTAAGGATCCTCTGTGCTTTTCCCAGGCTTTACCCCTCACTCCCCCATAGCTAAGTATCCTCTGTGCTTATCCCAGGCTTTACCTCTCATTCCCCCACAGCTAAGTATCCTCTGTGCTTATCCCAGGCTTTATCTCTCACTCCCTCACAGCTAAGGATCCTCTGTGCTTATCCCAGGCTTTACCCCTCACTCCCCCACAGCTAAGGATCCTCTGTGCTTATCCCAGGCTTTACCTCTCACTCCCTCACAGCTAAGGATCCTCTGTGCTTATCCCAGGCTTTACCTCTCACTCCCTCACAGCTAAGGATCCTCTGTGCTTATCCCAGGCTTTACCCCTCACTCCCTCACAGCTAAGGATCCTCTGTGCTTATCCCAGGCTTTACCCCTCACTTCCTCACAGCTAAGGATCCTCTGTGCTTATCCCAGGCTTTACCTCTCACTCCCTCACAGCTAAGGATCCTCTGTGCTTATCCCAGGCTTTACCTCTCACTTCCCTCACAGCTAAGGATCCTCTGTGCTTATCCCAGGCTTTACCCCTCACTCCCTCACAGCTAAGGATCCTCTGTGCTTATCCCAGGCTTTACCCCTTCACTCCCCCACAGCTAAGGATCCTCTGTGCTTATCCCAGGCTTTACCTCTCACTCCCTCACAGCTAAGGATCCTCTGTGCTTATCCCAGGCTTTACCTCTCACTCCCTCACAGCTAAGGATCCTCTGTGCTTATCCCAGGCTTTACCCCTCACTCCCTCACAGCTAAGGATCCTCTGTGCTTATCCCAGGCTTTGCCTCTCACTCCCCCACAGCTAAGGATCCTCTGTGCTTATCCCAGGCTTTACCTCTCACTCCCCCACAGCTAAGGATCCTCTGTGCTTATCCCAGGCTTTACCTCTCACTCCCTCACAGCTAAGGATCCTCTGTGCGTATCCCAGGCTTTACCTCTCACTCCCTCACAGCTAAGGATCCTCTGTGCTTATCCCAGGCTTTACCCCTCACTCCCTCACAGCTAAGGATCCTCTGTGCTTATCCCAGGCTTTACCCCTCACTCCCCCACAGCTAAGGATCATCTGTGCTTATCCCAGGCTTTACCCCTCACTCCCCCACAGCTAAGGATCCTCTGTGCTTATCCCAGGCTTTACCCCTCACTCCCCCACAGCTAAGGATCCTCTGTGCTTATCCCAGGCTTTACCCTCTCACTCCCTCACAGCTAAGGATCCTCTGTGCTTATCCCAGGCTTTACCCCTCACTCCCCCACAGCTAAGGATCCTCTGTGCTTATCCCAGGCTTTACCCCTCACTCCCCCACAGCTAAGGATCCTCTGTGCTTATCCCAGGCTTTACCCCTCACTCCCCCACAGCTAAGGATCCTCTGTGCTTATCCCAGGCTTTACCTCTCACTCCCTCACAGCTAAGGATCCTCTGTGCTTATCCCAGGCTTTACCCCTCACTCCCTCACAGCTAAGGATCCTCTGTGCTTATCCCAGGCTTTACCCCTCACTCCCTCACAGCTAAGGATCCTCTGTGCTTATCCCAGGCTTTACCCCTCACTCCCCCACAGCTAAGGATCCTCTGTGCTTATCCCAGGCTTTACCCCTCACTCCCCCACAGCTAAGGATCCTCTGTGCTTATCCCAGGCTTTACCTCTCATCTCCCCCACAGCTAAGGATCCTCTGTGCTTATCCCAGGCTTTATCCTCTCTCTCCCCTCACAGCTAAGGATCCTCTGTGCTTATCCCAGGCTTTACCCCTCTCTCCCCCACAGCTAAGGATCCTCTGTGCTTATCCCAGGCTTTACCCCTCACTCCCCCATAGCTAAGTATCCTCTGTGCTTATCCCAGGCTTTACCCTCTCATTCCCCCACAGCTAAGGATCCTCTGTGCTTATCCAGGCTTTATCTCTCACTCTCCCTCACAGCTAAGGATCCTCTGTGCTTATCCCAGGCTTTACCCCTCTCTCCCCCACAGCTAAGGATCCTCTGTGCTTATCCCAGGCTTTACCCCTCACTCCCTCACAGCTAGGATCCTCTGTGCTTATCCCAGGCTTTATCTCTCACTCCCTCACAGCTAAGTATCCTCTGTGCTTATCCCAGGCTTTACCCCTCACTCCCTCACAGCTAAGGATCCTCTGTGCTTATCCCAGGCTTTATCTCTCACTCCCTCACAGCTAAGGATCCTCTGTGCTTATCCCAGGCTTTACCCCTCTCTCCCCCACAGCTAAGGATCCTCTGTACTTATCCCAGGCTTTACCCCTCACTCCCTCACAGCTAAGGATCCTCTGTGCTTATCACAGGCTTTACCCCTCTCTCCCCCACAGCTAAGGATCCTCTGTGCTTATCCCAGGCTTTACCCCTCACTCCCTCACAGCTAAGGATCCTCTGTGCTTATCCCAGGCTTTACCCCTCACTACCCCACAGCTAAGGATCCTCTGTGCTTATCCCAGGCTTTACCCCTCACTCCCTCACAGCTAAGGATCCTCTGTGCTTATCCCAGCCTTTACCCCTCACTCCCCCACAGCTAAGGATCCTCTGTGCTTATCCCAGGCTTTACCCCTCACTCCCTCACAGCTAAGGATCCTCTGTGCTTATCCCAGGCTTTACCCCTCACTCCCCTCACAGCTAAGGATCCTCTGTGCTTATCCCAGGCTTTACCTCTCACTCCCTCACAGCTAAGGATCCTCTGTGCTTATCCCAGGCTTTACCCCTCACTCCCCTCACAGCTAAGGATCCTCTGTGCTTATCCCAGGCTTTACCCCTCACTCCCCCACAGCTAAGGATCCTCTGTGCTTATCCCAGGCTTTACCCCTCACTCCCTCAGAGCTAAGGATCCTCTGTGCTTATCTCAGGCTTTACCTCTCACTCCCTCACAGCTAAGGATCCTCTGTGCTTATCCCAGGCTTTACCTCTCACTCCCTCACAGCTAAGGATCCTCTGTGCTTATCTCAGGCTTTACCTCTCACTCCCCTCACAGCTAAGGATCCTCTGTGCTTATCCCAGGCTTTACCCCTCACTCCCCCACAGCTAAGGATCCTCTGTGCTTATCCCAGGCTTTACCCCTCACTCCCCCACAGCTAAGGATCCTCTGTGCTTATCCCAGGCTTTACCCCTCACTCCCTCACAGCTAAGGATCCTCTGTGCTTATCCCAGGCTTTACCCCTCACTCCCTCACAGCTAAGGATCCTCTGTGCTTATCCCAGGCTTTACCCCGCACTCCCCCACAGCTAAGGATCCTCTGTGCTTATCCCAGGCTTTACCCCTCACTCCCTCACAGCTAAGGATCCTCTGTGCTTATCCCAGGCTTTACCTCTCACTCCCTCACAGCTAAGGATCCTCTGTGCTTATCCCAGGCTTTACCCCTCACTCCCTCACAGCTAAGAATCCTCTGTGCTTATCCCAGGCTTTACCCCTCACTCCCCCACAGCTAAGGATCCTCTGTGCTTATCCCAGGCTTTACCCCTCACTCCCCCACAGCTAAGGATCCTCTGTGCTTATCCCAGGCTTTACCTCTCACTCCCCCACAGCTAAGGATCCTCTGTGCTTATCCCAGGCTTTACCCCTCACTCCCCCACAGCTAAGGATCCTCTGTGCTTATCCCAGGCTTTACCCCTCACTCCCCCACAGCTAAGGATCCTCTGTGCTTATCCCAGGCTTTCCCTCTCACTCCCTCACAGCTAAGGATCCTCTGTGCTTATCCCAGGCTTTACCCCTCACTCCCCCCACAGCTAAGGATCCTCTGTGCTTATCCCAGGCTTTACCCTCTCACTCCCCCACAGCTAAGGATCCTCTGTGCTTATCCCAGGCTTTACCCCTCACTCCCCCACAGCTAAGGATCCTCTGTGCTTATCCCAGGCTTTACCCCTCTCTCCCCCGCAGCTAAGTATCCTCTGTGCTTATCCCAGGCTTTACCCCTCACTCCCTCACAGCTAAGGATCCTCTGTGCTTATCCCAGGCTTTACCCCTCACTCCCCTCACAGCTAAGGATCCTCTGTGCTCATCCCAGGCTTTACCCCTCACTCCCTCACAGCTAAGTATCCTCTGTGCTTTTCCCAGGCTTTACCCCTCATTCCCCCCACAGCTAAGGATCCTCTGTGCTTATCCCAGCCTTTACCCCTCACTCCCCCACAGCTAAGTATCCTCTGTGCTTATCCCAGGCTTTACCCCTCACTCCCTCACAGCTAAGGATCCTCTGTGCTTATCCCAGGCTTTACCCCTCGCTCCCTCACAGCTAAGGATCCTCTGTGCTTATCCCAGGCTTTACCTCTCACTCCCCCACAGCTAAGGACCCTCTGTGCTTATCTCAGGCTTTACCTCTCACTCCCTCATAGCTAAGGATCCTCTGTGCTTATCCCAGGCTTTACCCCTCACTCCCTCACAGCTAAGGATCCTCTGTGCTTACCCCAGGCTTTAAAATAAATAAAAATACCTGTCTATAGTTGGTCCATATTCAGTACTGGCCTTCAGTTCTTACACATCGGTGCTCTTCATAAAGATCTGCTCATTACTGGCTACTCATTAAGCGAAAAAGTCTGGGAAAACAGATAAGTCTTTCAAAGTTTCCTAAATTTTAACAGAGAGAACTCTTCATTTAAATTTTGAGGGAGAGAGTTCCACACAACAGGGCCTTGAACAAGGAGAACTTTCTGCCCAGGCTCCTGAAGGCGAACGATCCTAGGTGAAGGAGGATCTTAAGGTTCGTGATGGACAATATCACTTTAGGGCCGCATTAAAGCTTGGAGGAGCAACACCATTTAAACCTTTAAAAACTGGCAGCAATATCTTAACATGAATCCTGCATTTAACAGGGAGCCAGTGTGAACTCTTTAAGACGGGTGAAACGCGCCCCCGTGTCATCGTGCCGGGAATTGTCCTGGCCGCAGAAGTTTCAGCGAGCTGCAATGCCTTCAAGGACTTTTGCAGAAGACCCAAGTAGAAGGCATTACAATAGTCTAAAGAGGAAAGAGGAAGGGAATGGGTAACGGTTCTTAGACCTGACTCGCTTGAGAAAGGTTGTAATGTGCGGAGCGGACGACTCTTGAGATTTGAGGCTTTGGCGACAAGGTAGAGTCTACAATGAATCCCAGATTCCTTGCCTTGGCCACCATTGGGATTTCGGGACCCTCGTGTCAGGGTATGTTGCCGGATATATCATTTCTGTTTTACACATGTTTAACGGGAGTTTGTTGTCTAAGATCCAGTCCTCAAGAGAATTTAAAGGATAGGAAATCTTCTTGAGAGAACAGTCAGTTGATTCAGTGATGGGCCCAAAAATTGGATGTCTTCAGCAAAAAGACGATAACCGACGTCAAGTTGTGATAAATTGGAGCAATATACGCATTAAACAGTCCTGCTGAAAGAGCTGACCCTTGGGGCGCCCCGATTCGTCAGACGAATGACCAGAAACACCCACCAGAACGATTGCTCAAAAATGAAGCTTGATAAGACAGTTATGGTATGAAATGCCGCAGTCGGATCTAAGAGTGCAAGAAAAAACCCTGTACCACGGGCAAATCTGCGTCCGAAAATGGCAAAAAGGGTGAAGAGGAGTGTTTCGGTATTATCATTGGGACGAAAGCCGTACTGGTGATCATCCAGCACGTGGTGAACACCCAGAAATTCTTGAAATTGTCTCAACGCCACTTTTTCTAACAATTTAGCAAGGAAAACCAGATTACTTATTGGACGATAGTTACGTCTAATGTTTGGATCAGAAGAAGGTTTAAGCACTGCTGGTTTTAATATTTTTGGCAAAGTTCCTTTCTGGAAGGAACACTTGATCGTCTCTCAAAAAAACAGGATAATTCCTTGCTGAGGCACTCAGATGAAACAGAACATTTAGACAAAGGGCAAAAGTTTGGTTTGAATTTACTTATTATCTGAGAAACCGTAAGTGGCCCTACAGTAGAGAAGGAATCCCAAAGGATATCTGATTCACCCCTATCTAAAGTAGTGGTTTCAGGAAAGGAGGACGTTATCTTCTCAAAAGTGACCGAGTCCTCGAGCACTTAAAGCAGCCGATTATCGGGAAGAGGAGACCTGCGCGCAAGTTATAACATCCGGGCTTGGCGCGCGCCGAGCCCTAGGGGAGCCCCGATGGCTTTCCAAAATCGGAGCGGCCTCAGAGGGAACTTTCCTTCCGCTCCTCCCCACCTTCCCCTCCCTTCCCCTATCTAACCCGCCCCCCAGCCCTACCTAAATCCCTCCCCCCTTTGTTTTCGATTTTACGCCTGAGGCGTAACTTGCGCGCGCCGGCCGCTGTGCCGGAGGCCTCCGTCCCGCCCCCGGATTGGCGTCACACTCACGACCCCGCCCCCTTCCCGCCCCTTTTCCAAAGCCCTGGGACATACGCGCGTCCCGGGGCTTGCACGCACCGCCGAGCCTATGCAAAATAGGCTCGGTGCGCGCAGGGGCAGGTTTTCGGGGTTACGCGCGTAACCCTTTGAAAATCTACCCCAAAATAAATAAAATTCTGCTGTCATTGTACCATAGAGTGAGGGTTTCTCAGTGTGAAGATGTTTGAGAGAAGAAATGAAATCCGGGACTTTATAATCTTCCTCAGGACTCCTGTCCTTTCTCTTAGCCTCAGCCACCTCAGGTGAAATCCTTCAGCCCCTGTTTCCCTGCTGTGCTGCTACGAGCCCCAGCCTGAGCATGGATGCCTGCTGGGCAGCCAGAGACCGGCACCAGGCCAGCCATAACATTCGTGAGATCATCCTCCAAATATTTCAACAAAATCCATTTCCATTTCCATCTGACACCTGACAATAAATGAGCGGGTATCTTCGGAAACGGACACGGCTGTTTCCTGCATTCCAGCAGCGCCAGGAAAGAGCAGTGCGTTTTTTCACTTCGTGTTTTTCTGGACAGCGACCTGCTGAGCTCCTAGGCTTCCATTAGCCCACATGGTGAAGCCCTCCCTCCAAGGTCTGGGGAGAGGGGATGTTAGGACTCATCTTAGATATCCCCTTCCCAGCATGGGCTCTTGGAAACAGCAGTTAAAACTGAAAATAAAGCCTTGAGAGAAAGGGAAATTGTCTTTTCTCCAATTCCTTCAAACTTCATTGCTACTACTGCTTATATTTATCATTTCTATAGTGGAACTAGACATACGCAGCACTGCTGCTCTCATTCTAGAAGAGGGAGGACAGTAGATCCAATGAAAAGTCTCACTGCTCTGGTTCTAGAGGAGTGGAGAGTGGTAGAGCCCAGGCAAAGGCTTGTTGCTCTGGTTCTGGAGTGGTGGAGCCAATGAAAAGGCTCATTGCTTTGGTTCTAGAAGAGCAGAGGGCGGTAGGGCCCAGGCAAAGGCTTGCTGCTTTGGTTCTAGAAGAGCAGAGGGCAGTAGGGACCAGGCAAAGGCTCGCTGCTCTGGTTCTAGAAGAGCAGAGGGCAGTAGGGCCCAGGCAAAGGCTCGCTGCTCTGGTTCTAGAAGAGCAGAGGGCAGTAGGGCCCAGGCAAAGGCTCGCTGCTCTGGTTATAGAAGAGCAGAGGGCAGTAGGACCCAAGCAAAGGCTCGCTGCTCTGGTTCTAGAAGAGCAGAGGGCAGTAGGGACCAGGCAAAGGCTCGCTGCTCTGGTTCTAGAAGAGCAGAGGGCAGTAGGGCCCAGGCAAAGGCTCGCTGCTCTGGTTCTAGAAGAGCAGAGGGCAGTAGGGCCCAGGCAAAGGCTCGCTGCTCTGGTTCCAGAAGAGCAGAGGGCAGTAGGACCCAGGCAAAGGCTCGCTGCTCTGGTTCTAGAAGAGCAGAGGGCAGTAGGGCCCAGGCAAAGGCTCGCTGCTCTGGTTCTAGAAGAGCAGAGGGCAGTAGGGCCCAGGCAAAGACTCGCAGCTCTGGTTCTAGAAGAGCAGGGGGCTGTAGGCTCGCTGCTCTGGTTCTAGAAGAGCAGAGGGCAGTAGGGCCCAGGCAAAGGCTCGCTGCTCTGGTTCTAGAAGAGCAGAGGGCAGTAGGCTCGCTGCTCTGGTTCTAGAAGAGCAGAGGGCAGTAGGCTCGCTGCTCTGGTTCTAGAAGAGCAGAGGGCAGTAGGCTCGCTGCTCTGGTTCTAGAAGAGCAGGGGGCAGTAGGCTCGCTGCTCTGGTTCTAGAAGAGCAGAGGGCAGTAGGCTCGCTGCTCTGGTTCTAGAAGAGCAGAGGGCAGTAGGACCCAGGCAAAGGCTCGCTGCTCTGGTTCTAGAAGAGCAGAGGGCAGTAGGGACCAGGCAAAGGCTCGCTGCTCTGGTTCTAGAAGAGCAGGGGGCTGTAGGCTCGCTGCTCTGGTTCTCACAGCTCTGAAAATTCTATTTGTAGTTTCCTTCCCTGACCTAAACCTGCCCCCTTTTAATGTATAGCAAGGTCCCTGTGTTGGGAACCCTAGGTGCACGTTTTAACCATTTGGAGAAGGTCCTTCCAGAAAGCGCTTACTTAGTGCCGTGCAGTGAAATTGGTGGCAGGGCTAGGTTTGCAATGCAGGGCTGTGATTTTCGGCTCTTTGTTCTTATCCTGAAGCCACATGAGCGAAGCCTTGCTGAAATGATGGACTGTAAATTTCCCTTTCTCTCCCTTACATTAGCGGAATCAGGGACGTGCAAGAGACCTTTCTTTACAAGCTGAGCATTCCCCAGGTGGTTTTACGTTTCAGGTAAATCTCTTATCAGAGAATTCCAAGTGGAAACCCATAAAAAATAATGCGCTGACTGCTGTCTCCTCCTTTGGGGTGGTCACGTGGCCCTGTGCGGTGTCCCCTGTAAGAGGCGCTGCAGGGCCCTCCTTTTCCGCTGTGTTTGTCACATTTTTGCTCAGCCTCAGTCTGGCTTGCACCCTGAACCCTGTGTGGCACAGGAAGAGCCCTGACAGTGTGGGTGAGGAGAGGAGTCGCCGCTGCGTGAGAGCTCCAGCTCCTATCAGCGTAGTGCGGCAGTGAAAGAGTTAACTTGCGAGCAGTCTGGCACCCCGCTGTCAGCAGTGCCAAATTTAGGCACCGGCTACCTAAACCTCAGCCCTTCCTTGTACGTTTTCCATTATGGGCACTTTAAACTTGACAATAGCTTAGGGCTGAGCCCTGCTGCTGCAGCTAATCAGTAACAGGGCTTAGGGAAGGGAGGGCGAGATAGGATTACCAGTAACTAACTAGTACCCCTCCAGATGATTTAACTAGTTCCACTGCCCGGGCTACTTCTGCTGCTGTGCACCCTGCTACCCCTGTGGCCTCACACCGGGAGAGCAAGGTGCTGACCCACGCAGAGGTTTTTTACTGAGGCATCTTCTGCACAGCTGCATTTTCTATGCTGGGATTCACCCTCTGGTGCACTGAGACGTAGCCATGGACTGCCAAGTATCGCGGCTTCGTGCTGCCCGAGCCCCTGGCACCAGAGACACAGGTCCTATCGCTCATGACGCGCTTTAGCTGAACAATTCACCTCTTTGGCCTTTTACTGACTGCTGGAAGCTTTACTAACGGTTGGCAAACGTTTGGAGAACTTGACTATTCTGGATGTCTGTGTACGTGTGGCTGCTTATATTTGCCTGTGCGACCTTGTGGGTGCCTGTACCTGTCTGAATCTCTCACACATGGGTTCGATTTGTGCAGGCCATGATAGGAACGAACCTTGCTCATAAGCCAGGGCACGTTGCTTATGATTTCAGTCTCCAAATAATTGCTCGTGCTCACCTCAGTACTTGCATTGTGCTGGCGAGCACCTCCTTCTGGAGTTCAGAGAGTGTCGTGTGTGTGCAGGCGACATATCAAGGTGTGCTTGGAGGCTCTTATTAACCAAGCCAGTGGCACCCAGGACACGTGGGTGGCAGCAGTAAAAAAAGGAAGGGCAAGGTGAATAAAACGGAGAATGGGGTAATGCCTCTGCATCGCTCCACGGTGGGACTGCATCTTGAATACTGTGTGCAGTTCTGGTCACCTCATTTCAAGAAAGACATAGTGCAACTAGATATGGTGCAGAGGAGAGAAACAAAAATGATTGAGGGGTTGGAAAAGCTCCCCTATGATGAGCGGCTACGCAGGCGAGGGCTCTTCAGTCTGGAGAAGAGACAGCTGAGAGGGGACAGGATGGACATTTATAAAATCATGCACGGGTGGGGACCGGGTAAACAGGGAACAGTTATTTATCCTTTCCAATAAATACTATCACTAGGGGACACTCCATGAAGCTGATAAGTAGCACATTTAAAACCAATCGCAGCAAGCATCGTTTTACTCTGTGCACAGTTAGGCTGTGGAATTCATTGTCAGAGGATGTGGTTAAGGCAGTTAGTGTAGCTGGGTTTAAAAACGGTTTAGACAAGTTTCTGGAAGAAAAATCCATAAACCCTATTAGCCCTTGCTTATCCCTGGTATTGAGTAAGAAGGATTGGACCTGCTCTTTGAGATCCTGCTGGGTACTTGTGATCTGGATTGGCCACTGTTAGGGGCAGGAGGGGCAGGATCCAGGGCTCGATGGACCTTTGACCCAGTCTGGCATTTCTTAGGATTAATTGAGACAATTGTCTGTATCTTTCTGCCACACTATCCTGGTCTCTGACTGCATTGTTAGGTACCTGAGGATCTTTTCTCTCTGGTGCGGTGCTGACACCTCTCTCGTGAGTGCGGTTCTTGCACTGATCTTGGTTGGAATAGGAGTGTCCCGGGTGAGTGTAGCTTCTTCCGTGCGAGGGGCTCCTGGGGGGTGGGGTTGGAGTTAGTTCCCGGGTACAGATCAGCAGTGAATGTAATTGTGTGTGGGTGGCTTTGCTGGGATAATTTTCAAAGTGAGCACAAGTTTGCTTTGAATATTGGTGTAACTTCCTGGCATATTTCCTGACTTTCTTCCGCGGGTTATCATAAAGTTACCCCTGTAGTGTTTACACAGTTTCTGGTGGATGAGCCCTGCCACCCTATCATCAGCTCATGACTCCAGTTCTGTCCCAGTGAGTCTGCATTTATCTGTGCTGCGCTCTTCCCTACGCTGCCTGTAGTGCACGGTCCTCTGCTGCAGTTATCAGCCTCTCTCGTCTCTAGCTTTACCTTCACCTCTCCTTCTGTCCCACCGAGTCTGCATTTATCTGTGCTGCGCTCTTCCCTACGCTGCCTGTAGTGCACGGTCCTCTGCTGCAGTTATCAGTCTCTCCTCTCTAGCTTTACCTTCAGCTCTCCTTAGCCACCGCTGTGTCGGGTTTTAACCACTTGTGGTCTCCAAAGTACCTCTGTATTTCTTCCTTAACCACCTGATTTTCCTTGTTTGCTACCTGTGTGTGTGCGAGTGTCTGTGTAGATGATTTTCCTTGTTTGCTGTCCTGTGTGTGTGCGAGTGTCTGTGTAGATGATTTTCCTTGTTTGCTATCCTGCGTGTGTGCGAGTGTCTGTGTAGATGATTTTCCTTGTTTGCTACCCTGCGTGTGTGCGAGTGTCTGTGTAGATGATTTTCCTTGCTTGCTACCTGTGTGTGTGCGAGTGTCTGTGTAGATGATTTTCCTTGTTTGCTGTCCTGTGTGTGTGCGAGTGTCTGTGTAGATGATTTTCCTTGTTTGCTACCCTGCGTGTGTGCGAGTGTCTGTGTAGATGATTTTCCTTGTTTGCTACCTGTGTGTGTGCGAGTGTCTGTGTAGATGATTTTCCTTGTTTGCTACCTGCGTGTGTGCGAGTGTCTGTGTAGATGATTTTCCTTGTTTGCTACCTGTGTGTGTGCGAGTGTCTGTGTAGATGATTTTCCTTGTTTGCTACCTGTGTGTGTGCGAGTGTCTGTGTAGATGATTTTCCTTGTTTGCTACCTGTGTGTGTGCGAGTGTCTGTGTAGATGATTTTCCTTGTTTGCTACCTGTGTGTGTGCGAGTGTCTGTGTAGATGATTTTCCTTGTTTGCTACCTGTGTGTGTGCGAGTGTCTGTGTAGATGATTTTCCTTGTTTGCTGTCCTGTGTGTGTGCGAGTGTCTGTGTAGATGATTTTCCTTGTTTGCTATCCTGTGTGTGTGCGAGTGTCTGTGTAGATGATTTTCCTTGTTTGCTACCTGTGTGTGTGCGAGTGTCTGTGTAGATGATTTTCCTTGTTTGCTGTCCTATGTGTGTGCGAGTGTCTGTGTAGATGATTTTCCTTGTTTGCTACCTGTGTGTGTGCGAGTGTCTGTGTAGATGATTTTCCTTGTTTGCTATCCTGTGTGTGTGCGAGTGTCTGTGTAGATGATTTTCCTTGTTTGCTATCCTGTGTGTGTGCGAGTGTCTGTGTAGATGATTTTCCTTGCTTGCTGTCCTGTGTGTGTGCGAGTGTCTGTGTAGATGATTTTCCTTGTTTGCTATCCTGTGTGTGTGCGAGTGTCTGTGTAGATGATTTTCCTTGCTTGCTGTCCTGTGTGTGTGCGAGTGTCTGTGTAGATGATTTTCCTTGTTTGCTATCCTGTGTGTGTGCGAGTGTCTGTGTAGATGATTTTCCTTGCTTGCTATCCTGTGTGTGTGCGAGTGTCTGTGTAGATGATTTTCCTTGTTTGCTGTCCTGTGTGTGTGCGAGTGGTCCTGTGTAGATGATTTTCCTTGCTTGCTATCCTGTGTGTGCGCGAGTGTCTGTGTAGATGATTTTCCTTGTTTGCTATCCTGTGTGTGTGCGAGTGTCTGTGTAGATGATTTTCCTTGTTTGCTATCCTGTGTGTGTGCGAGTGTCTGTGTAGATGATTTTCCTTGCTTGCTGTCCTGTGTGTGTGCGAGTGTCTGTGTAGATGATTTTCCTTGTTTGCTGTCCTGTGTGTGTGCGAGTGTCTGTGTAGATGATTTTTCTTGTTTGCTACCCTGTGTGTGTGCCAGTGTCTGTGTAGATGATTTTCCTTGCTTGCTGTCCTGTGTGTGTGCGAGTGTCTGTGAAGATGATTTTCCTTGTTTGCTACCGTGAGTGTGTGCGAGTGTCTGTGTAGATGATTTTCCTTGTTTGCTACCCTGAGTGTGTGCGAGTGTCTGTGTAGATGATTTTCCTTGTTTGCTACCCTGCGTGTGTGCGACTGTCTGTGTAGATGATTTTCCTTGTTTGCTACCCTGTGTGTGTGCGAGTGTCTGTGTAGGTGCCCATGTGTCTCTGCACCTCTTTATGTACATCTTTCTCTCTGTCTGTCTGTACCTGTGTTCAGGGCTGGCGCCCAACGCTGAGGACTCGGTCTAGGACTCAGAGCGCAGGGTGAGGATTCCCAGTTTTCGGGGTCTTTCAGAATTTGCTTCTCTAAGCAGGTGCTTGTGTGTGCAAGCACAACGGGTCCTGCCTGGGCCTAACTGAGCTGCTGGCAGAAAGAGAGGCTTTTATCCAAGGCTGTGCAGCAAACTTTAATTTAATTGGGATAAACCCCACCCCCCCAACACCTAGAGATAAGAAAACCCAAAGGGAAAGCTTGAAATGGTTGGGCTACTCCTGCTGCAAGCCTCCCAACTCTTCTTTCTTCTCAGGACAGGACTGAGCCAGGCCAGCGCTGACCTCTTCTTCGGAAGAAGGCGAGAACGGTACCGGCAGTGGCGGAGCAGGAGCCAAATGGAGTCAGCAGATCCGCAGGGCCTGGGAGGACTGCCTGGGGGGTCTTTTCTCAGTGGGGGGGGGGGGACTTGACATTCCTAAAACAAAACTCTAATCCCCCCCTCCCCCAAATTTGGAGGGAAATTTCACTTCTGGGAGCTGCAGATCCCTGTCCTGCTGCGTTCCTTCGGCTGTGGGACCCTCGGAGGCTGCTTACTGCCCCGTCACGCGGCACTTTTGCAAAAACAAGAGCACCCGTGGCTTTCAGATTAATCCTGAGGAAAGTGGGTCAGGAGAGACGCCAGCATCCCCGTCAGGGCTGGGAGCTTACCCCCTGCAGAGGCATCCCCCCCCCCTCCCCCGCCGCAGAGCTTCTCTCTCTCCCTTTACTCTTAATGTTCCTTCGCTTCCAATCCAACCAATCTGGTTTACGTTACCCCTGCTATGAAATGAATCAGAACCAGAAATGAGCGATGAAAAAAAAAAAAAAGACAGGGCAGAGCAGACTCTGCCACTGAACATCGCGTTTGGAGGAAAGAAGGAAACCGAGGAGCTGTGAGCGACCCGATGGGCCTGGCTAAGGAGTTCCCGGATCCCCTGCCTGCCCGGGTCTTTCCTGGACGCTGCAGGGCTTCCCAGCCTGCTGGAGCGGGCGGACCACGTCTGTGAGCCACGGATTACGGGTTCTGCAGGCCAGGGCTGGAAGCGGTGCACCAGGCCTCAGCCGTTCAGGGGTTTGCATGTGCTGCAGCGCTGTAGAAATGCTAAGGAGGCGTAGCAGTGGCCTCCGCTGTCCCCTGTGTTTGCTGGTGCGAGGGAGCACTTTGAAGAGTGGTGAACAGTGCACACGCGCCAGGAGGGTGGCACTCAGCCTTTCCCTTCTGCAAACTGTCCTGCAGCGTGCGGGGCCATCCATCCTGGAGAAGGCTGCATGCCTTAAAAGTGCTGAAGTTTTAAACTGCCTCACAAGCTTATTTGGAAAAGAGGTGCTACATAAACCTCGGCTGTGATAGAAGGTACAAAAAACTTAGATTGTGAGCCCTCTGGGGATAGAGAAATACCTACAGTACCTGAATGTAAACCGGTGTGAAATCTCGATTGAGATCGAATGGCGGTATATAAAAATAATAAATAATAATAATAATAATAAGTTAGAAATTCTGGAATACTCGGTAACATTTGCTGTGTTCGCTGTTATTGTTATATGAGAGAGAGAGGTTTTCTCTTCCTGCCTAACGGTGCTCCTGATTGCGTTTCAGGCTTGCTAACTCCCAGCTCTGCTTCGTGCAGTGATTGCTGGAGACAACCTGGGGCTGAGGTATCTTGGACGTTCACCCCAGCTGCTCTCCTTCAAGAGTAGCTGAATGAGGAGCCCTCTCCAGCGCAGCCGAGGGTCAGGCTGCAGCTCACCCCAGAGCCCAGTACTGCAGGGTCTCTCTCCCTGTGAGCGCTGCTCCAGCCAGGTCACAACGTACACCCGCACAACATTGTCAGCTTTCACTAATGGTGTTTTATGTCAGGACCACGGCTTCCTCAGAAGTCTGCATTATGCTTTACGGACTGATCGGAAACAGAGAGCAGGCATCAGGAGACGAGGAGGAGTTGGGATGGAGCAGGTGAGGAGGCAATGCTAGCATGAATAGGGTTACCAAGAGGCTCCAGATTTTCAGGACAGGCTGATCCAGTCCTGCTTTTACTCCCCTGCATGCAGGTCCTTCCTTATAGCCTGGCTTTTCTTAGGGAAATCAGAATAAGCCCCAGCATGCAAGGGGGTAAAACCAGGACTGGATCAACCTGTCCTGAAAATCTGGAGCCGGTTGGCAACCCCTAAGCATGAGAAACCATGGAGGGTAGCCCGTGTCTTCACCCAGGGTGGAAGTGCCTGAGGGCAGCGTCTGATCCAAATCCTTCACCAAATGAACGTGAATGACGGAACAGAGAGCGCAGGCTGGTTCTGCTTTTCTTTCATGAAGTCCCGCCAGGCACTTTCCCCTATAGATTTGTCCTGCCTGCCTTTTTATGCCAGCATTAAATATCATTTTGCATAAAGAAAAGAGACAAAAGGAGCCTTCAGTAAAAATATAATCTCAGAATATGCCTAGAAACAGCTTAAAAGGGAGGTGGGAGGTGAGCCCAGAAAGTCACTTCAGAGTCCCGGGCATCTCAGCTGGGGGTTTCCAGGACCGGGATCTGGTGCCAGGAGCCCTCCTTCGCAATCTCAGATTCCCTTCCGACTTACGTTTAGTCCGGTCATTGCAATGATGGTCCTGGGCTAAGGCCCGACACCAAGGAAGTCCCAGGCCCTAAATCCAGCCAGGAAGTGTCCTCAGTCTGCTGTAGCAACTCTTCTAAAACATGCGGATGCTTTATGCAATTTGTGAGTTAATACAAAAAATGAAATCGCTTTCTGCATATATATATATACACACACACGCACACATACACACTGTATGTATACACACACACAGACACACTGCATGCATGCACACATAGACACACTGCATGTATGCACACATGCACTGCAAGTATACACACATAAACACACTGCATGTATACACACATAGACACACTGCATGCATGCACACATGCACTGCAAGTATACACACATAGACACACTGCATGCATGCACACATAGACACACTGCATGTATACACACATGCACTGCAAGTATACACACATAGACACACTGCATGTATACACACATAGACACACTGCATGTATGCACACAGGCTGCAAATATACACACATAGACACACTGCATGTATACACACATGCACTGCAAGTATACACACATAGACACACTGCATGTATACACACACACTGCAAGTATACACACATAGATACACTGCATGTATACACACATAGACACACTGCATGTATGCACACAGGCTGCAAATATACACACATAGACACACTGCATGTATACACACATGCACTGCAAGTATACACACATAGACACACTGCATGTATACACACACACTGCAAGTATACACACATAGATACACTGCATGTATGCACACACGCTGCAAGTATATACACATAGACACACTGCATGTATGCACACAAGCACTGCAAGTATACACACATAGACACACTGCATGTATACACACACACTGCATGTATACACACATAGACACACTGCATGTATGCACACATAGATACACTGCATGTATGCACACATGCGCTGCAAGTACACACACACACAGTGTATATACACACGCACACACATACACACTGCATGTATACACACATAGACACACTGCATGTATGCACACATGCGCTGCAAGTATATACACTCACACACAGTGTGTATACACACACATACACACACACTGCATGTATGCACACATGCGCTGCAAGTATACACACACACACACACACACACAGTGTATATACACACGCCCACACATACACACTGCATTTATACACACATAGACACACTGCATGTATGCACACATGCGCTGCAAGTATACACACTCACACACAGTGTATACACAAAAACACACACACACTGCATGTATACACACACACACACTGCATATATACACACACAGACACACTGCATGTATGCACACATGCACTGCAGTATACACACTCACACACAGTGTATACACACGCACACACTGCATGTATACACACACAGACACATTGCATGAAAGCACAAACCCAGACACGCTGCATGTATGCACACACACGCTGCAAGTATACACACATAGACACACTGCATGTATGCACACATCCAGACACACTACACATTGCACACACATGCAAGTATACACACATACTGCATGCATGGACACATACATTGCATGTATACATACACACACCTACACACAACCTGCATGAATGTGCACACAGACATACTGCATGTATACACATTGCATGTATGTATGCATAGACCACACTGCATGTATATACACACACTGCATATATGGCGCACACACACATACACACACAGTATGCTTTGGAAAACACATAATATATTCAGTCGCTTCAGCATCTCTATAAAGCTATACATTGATTCAACTAATGTAAATGCTAGCGAGTGTCTGTTTCAGGAGAGACTGGGCTGCCAGCAGCTACAGGTTGTCACTGGTTGGCCCAGAAGACAACAGGAGCTTCTATCCTGTGATGCCTGGGCTGTAGTACATAGCACTGCTGGCATCAGATAAGGCAGATATTAAACTGCTCTCCTCGCAGGAGACTGTTCTGGTGGTGGCCATCTTGGGCAAGAAGACACGATAAGCCTGTGGTGGGGCCTCGGAACGAGTTCTGCTTGTATTCAAATACTGGTCAAACTCATTACGATCCACATCTGTCCAAAACTCAGTTTGGTTCAAGTGGTCTACGCTGTCAATGTGGTGGGCTTCAGGGGGTGGCGAGAGCTGGCCCAAGTGACTAGTGAGGCCATTCTGAGTGCTGGGACACACCTGGTTGTAGTATATGCTGGAGAGATGTGGAGTCCTGAGGCTCTCTGCCATGTTTGGTGGAGCCTGGGAGAATGCCATGACCACTTCTCGTGCAACGGGCTTCTCTGGTGCAAACTCCAGCTGCTGGTGGTAGCCTCTGAGAGATATCAGGCTGCAGTCCTCCTGCATGTGTGGTGGGAAGAAGGCGGGCTCGCTCTCTTCCAGGACATCCAAGGGAGACATCTCAGGCGTTGGCAGGCCATAGCTTTCCATGCCCGGCCCCATGCTGTGCAGTTCTCTGAAGTGGTGCAGGGAAGGAGGCTGGTGGGGGCCGGGCTGGCCGACGAAGGCCTCGCCGCTTGGCTGGGAGAGGCTGCGCAGTAGGACATTGGGTTCCATGCGCTTGATCTTCTTGGCTTGCTTCTTCCTTCGTGGGCGGTACTTGTAGTTGGGATGGTCCTGGAGGTGCTGGATCCTCAGCCTCTCAGCCTCCTCCACAAAGGGACGTTTGTCACTTGTGCTCAGAGCTTTCCACGACTGGCCTGCAGGAGACAGAAAAGGAGATCCTTACCCACGAGAAATACTTGTACGGGTGCCGAGGAAATACGCCCAGAATATACTAAAATAAACTGTGTCTGCAGCAGTGCACCAGCACCACAAACACAGCCTGAAGCTCCTGGATACGCTCACTTTCAAATTTAAGGTTTTTGGAGTTTCACTTTCCTGCTTTCTGGAAGATGAAATAAAAGTACAGGACACATCCTGAGTGGAAGGCATTTAATGGGAGACACCACCTCCCCCCATCAAAATCTAAATCTTTACTACACTCACACCCACCTAAATCTCTCACAATTCACAAAGACACCCCTACATCTCTCACCAGGATACTCACACCCCAGTTCACTCACAAAGACACCCCTACATCTCTCAGCATTATACTCATAACCCCAATTCACTCATAAACACACACCCAAATCTCTCAGCATGCTACTCATACTCCAATTCACTCACAAATACACCCCTAAATCTCTCACATGCTACTCACACCCCAATTCACTCCAAACACACCCCTAAATCTCTCAGCATGAGACTCACACCTCCAATTCACTCCAAACTCACCCCTAAATCTCTCACAATGCTACTCACACCCCAATTCACTCACAAACACATCCCTAAATCTCTCAGCATGAGACTCACACCTCCAATTCACTCCAAACTCACCCCTAAATCTCTCACAATGCTACTCACACCCCAATTCACTCACAAACACATCCCTAAATCTCTCACCACACATCCCATGTCACTCACAAATACACCCCTAAATCTCTCAGCATGCTACTCAGTCCCAAATCACTTGTAAACACAACCCTACATCTCTCAGCATGATACTTACAACCCCAAATCACTCACAAACATACCTCTAAATCTCTTACCATGCTACTCACACAACACACCCCTAAATCTCTCGCCACACCTCCAAAAATACTCACAAACACTCACACCTAAATCTCTCAGCATGCTACAATCACTCACATACCCCTAAATCTCTCACTATGCCAATCACACCCATAATTCACTCACAAATACACACTTAAATCTCTCAGCATGATACAACCCCAATTCACTCACACACACTTAAATCTCTCAGCATGATACAACCCCAATTCACTCACACACACTTAAATCTCTCAGCATGATACTCAATTCCCAAATCACTCGTAAACACCCCCCTAAAGCTCCACAATGCTACTCATATGCCCTATCTCTCTTTTTCAAACACACCTCTAAATCTCTCACTCTGCTACTCACATCTCAAAATCACTGTCAACTCACAAATCCCTAAATCTCTCTCTATGCTACTCACAAACCCCCAAATCATTCATAAGCAGAGCCCTCATACCATGCTACTCGCACACCCCAAATCACTCACACACACACCCTTAAATCTCTCAGCATGTTACTTACAGTCCCTAAATCTCTCACAACTCACAAATATACTTCTAAATCTCTCATGTTACACATTTGCACCTCTCTAAATCTCTCTTAATGCTGTATTCTTTCCATAGTTTTACATTTGGCATTTTTTAACTATTAAATTAATTCAAGTATTGTATGTAAGTCTTATCTATTCTACTTTTGGCTATCATGCTCACCAAATCCCCAAGATTTCAACCCATTTTTTTGCTTTGCTTGAGTCTCCAGCACTGTCAGCACTTGATAATCTGTAAAGTTTGGAAAATCTCCAGCACAAGTCTGAAGTGCGCTGGGACATAGAAGGAATCGTGGGGGACGGCACTAGCCCTGCATCATGCTCGGTCAGATTCACATTCAGGAAACTTGACGGGCATGATCCTTTGTACATGTGTTGCCAAAGTGGGTGATTAACTAAGGTTTTTCTGCCATTCAGTGGATTGGGAAAATATCTTTCAGCAGACCTTCCACTAAGATGCCCAACGTCTTGTGCTGCACACAACAGGGACACAACTGGTTCTTGAAACTGTTCACAAACGGGATTTTCCAATGCTTCTTTAATTGCAACTTCTGATTTGACTCTAAACTGTTCTAATGCCTCTGCTCATTTAAAATTATTGTAATCCGCCTTGCGACCAACTCTGGGAAAAGATGAATATCAAATGCTCATGAATGAATAAATCATAAATAAGACCAAACTGGCTAAAATGAAAGAAGACATTAAATATATACATTAATGCTGAACTTAAACAAAATGGTGCTGGACCCTATTGTCCCTGCTCAGGTTCTGGTTCTGGACCCGCTGGCAGGATCCCACAGATTTTGCTCCTTCAGCTGCTGCTTCTCCTCTTTCCCCCGGGATTGTCCCTGCTCAGGTTCTGGTTCTGGTCCCGCTGGCAGGATCCCACAGATTTTGCTCCTTCAGCTGCTGCTTCTCCCCTTTCCCCCAGGATTGTCCCTGCTCAGGTTCTGGTTCTGACCCGCTGGCAGGATCCCACAGATTTTGCTCCTTCAGCTGCTGCTTCTCCTCTTTCCCCCGGGATTGTCCCTGCTCAGGTTCTGGTTCTGGTCCGCTGGCAGGATCCCACAGATTTTGCTCCTTCAGCTGCTGCTTCTCCCCTTTCCCCCAGGATTGTCCCTGCTCAGGTTCTGGTTCTGGTCCGCTGGCAGGATCCCACAGATTTTGCTCCTTCAGCTGCTGCTTCTCCTCTTTCCCCCAGGATTGTCCCTGCTCAGGTTCTGGTTCTGGCCCGCTGGCAGGATCCCATAGATTTTGCTCCTTCAGCTGCTGCTTCTCCTCTTTCCCCCGGGATTGTCCCTGCTCAGGTTCTGGTTCTGACCCGCTGGCAGGATCCCACAGATTTTGCTCCTTCAGCTGCTGCTTCTCCCCTTTCCCCGGGATTGTCCCTGCTCAGGTTCTGGTTCTGACCCGCTGGCAGGATCCCACAGATTTTGCTCCTTCAGCTGCTGCTTCTCCTCTTTCCCCCGGGATTGTCCCTGCTCAGGTTCTGGTTCTGACCCGCTGGCAGGATCCCACAGATTTTGCTCCTTCAGCTGCTGCTTCTCCCTGTTCCCCCCGGGATTCTCCCTGCTCAGGTTCTGGTTCTGACCCGCTGGCAGGATCCCACAGATTTTGCTCCTTCAGCTGCTGCTTCTCTCCTTTCCCCCAGGATTGTCCCTGCACAGGTTCTGGTTCTGACCCGCTGGCAGGATCCCACAGATTTTGCCCCTTCAGCTGCAGCTTCTCCTCTTTCCCCCAGGATTGTCCCTGCTCAGGTTCTGGTTCTGACCCGCTGGCAGGATCCCACAGATTTTGCTCCTTCAGCTGCTGCTTCTCTCATTTCCCCCGGGATTGTCCCTGCTCAGGTTCTGGTTCTGGTTCTGACCCGCGGGCAGGATCCCACAGATTTTGCTCCTTCAGCTGCTGCTTCTCCCTGTTCCCCCGGGATTGTCCCTGCTCAGGTTCTGGTTCTGACCCGCTGGCAGGATCCCACAGATTTTGCCCCTTCAGCTGCAGCTTCTCCTCTTTCCCCCGGGATTCTCCCTGCTCAGGTTCTGGTTCTGGCCCGCTGGCAGGATCCCACAGATTTTGCTCCTTCAGCTGCTGCTTCTCCTCTTTCCCCCGGGATTGTCCCTGCACAGGTTCTGGTTCTGACCCGCTGGCAGGATCCCACAGATTTTGCCCCTTCAGCTGCTGCTTCTCCTCTTTCCCCCGGGATTGTCCCTGCTCAGGTTCTGGTTCTGGCCCGCGGGCAGGATCCCACAGATTTTGCCCCTTCAGCTGCAGCTTCTCCTCTTTCCCCTGGGATTGGCCCTGCTCAGGTTCTGGTTCTGGTTCTGACCCGCTGGCAGGATCCCACAGATTTTGCTCCTTCAGCTGCTGCTTCTCCCCTTTCCCCCGGGATTGTCCCTGCTCAGGTTCTGGTTCTGGTTCTGACCCGCTGGCAGGATCCCACAGATTTTGCTCCTTCAGCTGCTGCTTCTCCTCTTTCCCCCGGGATTGTCCCTGCTCAGGTTCTGGTTCTGACCCGCTGGCAGGATCCCACAGATTTTGCTCCTTCAGCTGCTGCTTCTCCCCTTTCCCCCGGGATTGTCCCTGCACAGGTTCTGGTTCTGACCCGCAGGCAGGATCCCACAGATTTTGCTCCTTCAGCTGCTGCTTCTCCCCTTTCCCCCGGGATTGTCCCTACTCAGGTTCTGGTTCTGACCCGCTGGCAGGATCCCACAGATTTTGCTCCTTCAGCTGCTGCTTCTCCCTGTTCCCCCAGGATTCTCCCTGCTCAGGTTCTGGTTCTGACCCGCTGGCAGGATCCCACAGATTTTGCTCCTTCAGCTGCTGCTTCTCCCTGTTCCCCCAGGATTCTCCCTGCACAGGTTCTGGTTCTGACCCGCAGGCAGGATCCCACAGATTTTGCCCCTTCAGCTGCTGCTTCTCCTCTTTCCCCCGGGATTGTCCCTGCTCAGGTTCTGGTTCTGGCCCGCGGGCAGGATCCCACAGATTTTGCTCCTTCAGCTGCAGCTTCTCCTCTTTCCCCTGGGATTGGCCCTGCTCAGGTTCTGGTTCTGGTTCTGACCCGCTGGCAGGATCCCACAGATTTTGCTCCTTCAGCTGCAGCTTCTCCTCTTTCCCCCGGGATTGTCCCTGCTCAGGTTCTGGTTCTGGTTCTGACCCGCTGGCAGGATCCCACAGATTTTGCTCCTTCAGCTGCTGCTTCTCCCCTTTCCCCCGGGATTGTCCCTGCACAGGTTCTGGTTCTGACCCGCAGGCAGGATCCCACAGATTTTGCTCCTTCAGCTGCTGCTTCTCCCCTTTCCCCCGGGACTGTCCCTGCACAGGTTCTGGTTCTGACCCGCTGGCAGGATCCCACAGATTTTGCCCCTTCAGCTGCAGCTTCTCCCTGTTCCCCCGGGATTGTCCCTGCTCAGGTTCTGGTTCTGACCCGCTGGCAGGATCCCACAGATTTTGCTCCTTCAGCTGCTGCTTCTCCTCTTTCCCCCGGGATTGTCCCTGCTCAGGTTCTGGTTCTGACCCGCTGGCAGGATCCCACAGATTTTGCTCCTTCAGCTGCTGCTTCTCCTCTTTCCCCCGGGATTGTCCCTGCTCAGGTTCTGGTTCTGACCCGCTGGCAGGATCCCACAGATTTTGCTCCTTCAGCTGCTGCTTCTCCTCTTTCCCCCAGGATTGTCCCTGCTCAGGTTCTGGTTCTGGCCCGCTGGCAGGATCCCACAGATTTTGCTCCTTCAGCTGCTGCTTCTCCCCTTTCCCCCGGGATTGTCCCTACTCAGGTTCTGGTTCTGACCCGCTGGCAGGATCCCACAGATTTTGCTCCTTCAGCTGCTGCTTCTCCCTGTTCCCCCAGGATTCTCCCTGCACAGGTTCTGGTTCTGACCCGCAGGCAGGATCCCACAGATTTTGCTCCTTCAGCTGCAGCTTCTCTTTCCCCCAGGATTCTCCCTACTCAGGTTCTGGTTCTGGTCCTCGGGCAGGATCCCACAGATTTTGCTCCTTCAGCTGCTGCTTCTCCCTGTTCCCCCGGGATTGTCCCTGCACAGGTTCTGGTTCTGACCCGCTGGCAGGATCCCACAGATTTTGCTCCTTCAGCTGCTGCTTCTCCTCTTTCCCCCAGGATTGTCCCTGCTCCTTCCTTATTCTGCCTCTCAGCTTT
The DNA here is from genome assembly GCF_901001135.1 of Rhinatrema bivittatum. NCBI lineage: Eukaryota > Metazoa > Chordata > Amphibia > Gymnophiona > Rhinatrematidae > Rhinatrema > Rhinatrema bivittatum. Next base: position 8,167,082 of record NC_042622.1, read on the forward strand.
GGGACCCGCGTGCCTCTCCTCACAGGAGGAAATGCCTCTCTCTTTCTGTTTCTCCAGTGCTGCACTGCATGCAGAGTCTGCCTGCTCTGGCTTTCCAGCTCACTTTGTACTTTCTGATCTGTTGGGGTGAGGTCAGTGCTGCGTGTGTGATCCAGGTGAGGTGAGTGCTGTGTGTGTGATCCAGGTGAGGTCAGTGCTGCGTGTGTGATCCAGGTGAGGTCAGTGCTGCGTGTGTTATCCAGGTGTGGTCAGTGCCGCGTGTGTGATGCAGGTGAGGTCAGTGCTGCGTGTGTGATCCAGGTGAGGTCAGTGCTGTGTGTGTGATCCAGGTGCGGTCAGTGCTGAGGGGTAGAGGGGGTAGAGTGCTGGGTAGTGAGATGGAGGGATGGAGGGTTGGATGGGGAAGTTGCAGAGCAATGTCTAGTAAGTTATCCTCTGTCCCACAGTCTGCGATCCCTTGCATTGCCAGAAATCCTGCGTCCCATGCGCTTCTGACACTGCTCCAGATCTATATGATCATGAAACTCCTCAAACTACCCTATGGATGCATTATTTATTCCTATGCTGCTTTAATAAATGGTACAAACACTTACTCACCCACCAGAGTCCCCTGCCTGTATCCAGGAGCATGCAGAAGACATTCCTGAAGCACTGCTAGCAAACTCATTTGTTCTCACATCAACAGCAGACGTTTCTTATAGATCTTGAGCACACAAATAGCAGCAAAGTATGCGGTGCTCTTTATCACCAATTTAGAAAATACAATTCTGAATAGTAACCCAATCACTCCATACCACTCATCATCCCCCCTCCTGCCTTCCAACCCTGCATCCCTCCATCTCACTACCCAGCACTCTGCCCCCTCTACCTCTCATCATTCCCCATTCAACCCTGCATCCCTCCATCTCATACCGCAGGCACTCTGCCCCCATCTACCCTCCATCATTCCCATCCAACCCTGCATCCCTCCATCTCAGTAACCCGGCACTCTGCCCCCCTCTACCTCTCACTCATTCCCCATCTCAACCCTGCATCCCTCCATCTCAGTACCCAGCACTCTGCCCCTCTACCCCTCATCATTCCCCATCCAACCCTGCATCCCTCCATCTCAGTACCCAGCACTCTGCCCCCTCTACCCCTCATCATTTCCCCATCCAACCCTGCATCCCTCCATCTCAGTACCCAGCACTCTGCCCCCCTCTACTCCATCATCATTCCCCCATCCAACCATGCATCCCTCCATCTCAGTACCCAGCACTCTGCCCCCTCTACCTCTCATCCATTCTCCCATCCAACCCCTGCATCCCTCCATCTCAGTACCCAGCACTCTGCCCCTCTACCCCCCTTCTACCCCTCATCATTCCCCATCCAACCCTGCATCCCTCCATCTCAGTACCCAGCACTCTGCCCCCTCTACCTCTCATCATTCCCCATCCAACCCTGCATCCCTCCATCTCAGTACCCAGCACTCTGCCCCCTCTACCCCTCATCATTCCCCATCCAACCCTGCATCCCTCCATCTCAGTACCCAGCACTCTGCCCCCCTCTACCCCTCATCATTCCCCATCCAACCCTGCATCCCTCCATCTCAGTACCCAGCACTCTGCCCCCTCTACCCCTCATCATTCCCCATCCAACCCTGCATCCCTCCATCTCAGTACCCAGCACTCTGCCCCCTCTACCCCTCATCATTCCCCATCCAACCCTGCATCCCTCCATCTCAGTACCCAGCACTCTGCCCCCTCTACCCCTCATCATTCCCCATCCAACCCTGCATCCCTCCATCTCAGTACCCAGCACTCTGGCCCCCTCTACCCTCTCATCATTCCCCATCCAACCATGCATCCCTCCATCTCAGTACCCAGCACTCTGCCCCCTCTACCTCTCATCATTCCCCATCCAACCCTGCATCCCTCCATCTCAGTACCCAGCACTCTGCCCCCTCTACCCTCTCATCATTCCCCATCCAACCCTGCATCCCTCCATCTCAGTACCCAGCACTCTGCCCCCTCTACCCTCTCATCATTCCCCATCCAACCCTGCATCCCTCCATCTCAGTACCCAGCACTCTGCCCCCTCTACCTCTCATCATTCCCCATCCAACCCTGCATCCCTCCATCTCAGTACCCAGCACTCTGCCCCCCTCTACCGCTCATCATTCCCCATCCAACCCTGCATCCCTCCATCTCAGTACCCAGCACTCTGCCCCCTCTACCCCTCATCATTCCCCATCCAACCCTGCATCCCTCCATCTCAGTACCCAGCACTCTGCCCCCTCTACCTCTCATCATTCCCCATCCAACCCTGCATCCCTCCATCTCAGTACCCAGCACTCTGCCCCCCTCTACCTCTCATCATTCCCCATCCAACCCTGCATCCCTCCATCTCAGTACCCAGCACTCTGCCCCCTCTACCTCTCATCATTCCCCATCCAACCCTGCATCCCTCCATCTCAGTACCCAGCACTCTGCCCCCTCTACCCCTCATCATTCCCCATCCAACCCTGCATCCCTCCATCTCAGTACCCAGCACTCTGCCCCCTCTACCCCTCATCATTCCCCATCCAACCCTGCATCCCTCCATCTCAGTACCCAGCACTCTGCCCCCTCTACCCCTCATCATTCCCCATCCAACCCTGCATCCCTCCATCTCAGTACCCAGCACTCTGCCCCCTCTACCTCTCATCATTCCCCATCCAACCCTGCATCCCTCCATCTCAGTACCCAGCACTCTGCCCCCTCTACCTCTCATCATTCCCCATCCAACCCTGCATCCCTCCATCTCAGTACCCAGCACTCTGCCCCCTCTACCTCTCATCATTCCCCATCCAACCCTGCATCCCTCCATCTCAGTACCCAGCACTCTGCCCCCTCTACCTCTCATCATTCCCCATCCAACCCTGCATCCCTCCATCTCAGTACCCAGCACTCTGCCCCCTCTACCCCTCATCATTCCCCATCCAACCCTGCATCCCTCCATCTCAGTACCCAGCACTCTGCCCCCTCTACCCCTCATCCATTCCCCATCCAACCCTGCATCCCTCCATCTCAGTACCCAGCACTCTGCCCCCTCTACCTCTCATCATTCCCCATCCAACTCTGCATCCCTCCATCTCAGTACCCAGCACTCTGCCCCCTCTACCCCTCATCATTCCCCATCCAACCCTGCATCCCTCCATCTCAGTACCCAGCACTCTGCCCCCTCTACCCCTCATCATTCCCCATCCAACTCTGCATCCCTCCATCTCAGTACCCAGCACTCTGCCCCCTCTACCTCTCATCATTCCCCATCCAACTCTGCATCCCTCCATCTCAGTACCCAGCACTCTGCCCCCTCTACCCCTCATCATTCCCCATCCAACCCTGCATCCCTCCATCTCAGTACCCAGCACTCTGCCCCCTCTACCCCTCATCATTCCCCATCCAACCCTGCATCCCTCCATCTCAGTACCCAGCACTCTGCCCCCTCTACCTCTCATCATTCCGAATGCAACCCTGCATCCCTCCATCTCAGTACCCAGCACTCTGCCCCCTCTACCCCTCATCATTCCCCATCCAACCCTGCATCCCTCCATCTCACTACCCCAGCACTCTGCCCCCTCTACCTCTCATCATTCCCCATCCAACCCTGCATCCCTCCATCTCAGTACCCAGCACTCTGCCCCCTCTACCCCTCATCCATTCCCCATCCAACCCTGCTTCCCTCCATCTCAGTACCCAGCACTCTGCCCCCTCTACCTTTCATCATTCCCCATCCAACCCTGCATCCCTCCATCTCAGTACCCAGCACTCTGCCCCCTCTACCCCTCATCATTCCCCATCCAACCCTGCATCCCTCCATCTCAGTACCCAGCACTCTGCCCCCTCTACCCCTCATCATTCCCCATCCAACCCTGCATCTCTCCATTTCAGTACCCAGCACTCTGCCCCCTCTACCTCTCATCATTCCCCATCCAACCCTGCATCCCTCCATCTCAGTACCCAGCACTCTGCCCCCTCTACCCCTCATCATTCCCCATCCAACCCTGCATCCCTCCATCTCAGTACCCAGCACTCTGCCCCCTCTACCTCTCATCATTCCCCATCCAACCCTGCATCCCTCCATCTCAGTACCCAGCACTCTGCCCCCTCTACCCCTCATCATTCCCCATCCAACCCTGCATCCCTCCATCTCAGTACCCAGCACTCTGCCCCCTCTACCTCCTCATCATTCCCCATCCAACCCTGCATCCCTCCATCTCAGTACCCAGCACTCTGCCCCCTCTACCCCTCATCATTCCCCATCCAACCCTGCCATCCCTCCATCTCAGTACCCAGCACTCTGCCCCCTCTACCCCTCATCATTCCCCATCCAACCCTGCATCCCTCCATCTCAGTACCCAGCACTCTGCCCCCTCTACCTCTCATCATTCCCCATCCAACCCTGCATCCCCCCATCTCAGTACCCAGCACTCTGCCCCCTCTACCTCTCATCATTCCCCATCCAACCCTGTATCCCTCCATCTCAGTACCCAGCACTCTGCCCCCTCTACCTCTCATCATTCCCCATCAACCCTGCATCCCTCCATCTCAGTACCCAGCACTCTGCCCCCTCTACCGCCTCATCATTCCCCATCCAACCCTGCATCCCTCCATCTCAGTACCCAGCACTCTGCCCCCTCTACCTCTCATCATTCCCCATCCAACCCTGCATCCCTCCATCTCAGTACCCAGCACTCTGCCCCCTCTACCCCTCATCATTCCCCATCCAGCCCTGCATCCCTCCATCTCAGTACCCAGCACTCTGCCCCCTCTACCCCTCATCATTCCCCATCCAACCCTGCATCCCTCCATCTCAGTACCCAGCACTCTGCCCCCTCTACCTCTCATCATTCACCATCCAGCCCTGCATCCCTCCATCTCAGTACCCAGCACTCTACCCCCTCTACCCATCATCATTCCCCATTCAAGCTTCCATCCCTCCATCTCAGTACCCAGCACTCTGCCCCCTCTACCCATCATCATTCCCCATCCAAGCTTCCATCCCTCCATCTCAGTACCCAGCACTCTGCCCCCTCTACCCATCATCATTCCCCATCCAACCCTACATCCCTCCATCTCAGTACCCAGCACTTACCCCCTCTACCCATCATCATTCCCCATTCAAGCTTCCATCCCTCCATCTCAGTACCCAGCACTCTGCCCCCTCTACCCATCATCATTCCCCATCCAACCCTACATCCCTCCATCTCAGTACCCAGCACTCTGCCCCCTCTACCTCTCATCATTCCCCATCCAACCCTGTATCCCTCCATCTCAGTACCCAGCACTCTGCCCCCTCTACTCCTGATCATTCCCCATCCAACCCTGCATCCCTCCATCTCAGTACCCAGCACTCTGCCCCCTCTACCTCTCATCATTCCCCATCCAACCCTGCATCCCTCCATCTCAGTACCCAGCACTCTGCCCCCTCTACCCCTCATCATTCCCCATCCAACCCTGCATCCCTCCATCTCACTAACCAGCACTCTGCCCCCCTCTACCCCTCATCATTCCCCATCCAACCCTGCATCCCTCCATCTCACTACCCAGCACTCTGCCCCCTCTACCCCTCATCATTCCCCATCCAACCCTGCATCCCTCCATCTCAGTACCCAGCACTCTGCCCCTCTACCTCTCATCATTCCCCATCCAACCCTACATCCCTCCATCTCACTACCCAGCACTCTGCCCCTCTCTACCGCTCATCATTCCCCATCCAACCCTGCATCCCCCCATCTCAGTACCCAGCACTCTGCCCCCTCTACCTCTCATCATTCCCCATCCAACCCTGCATCCCTCCATCTCAGTACCCAGCACTCTGCCCCCTCTACTCCTGATCATTCCCCATCCAACCCTGCATCCCTCCATCTCAGTACCCAGCACTCTGCCCCCTCTACCTCTCATCATTCCCCATCCAACCCTGCATCCCTCCATCTCAGTACCCAGCACTCTGCCCCCTCTACCCCTCATCATTCCCCACCCAACATCCCTCCATCTCACTACTCAGCACTCTGCCTCCTCTACCGCTCATCATTCCCCATCCAACCCTGCATCCCTCCATCTCAGTACCCAGCACTCTGCCCCCTCTACCCCTCATCATTCCCCATCCAACCCTGCATCCCTTCATCTCAGTACCCAATACCCAATACCCAGTACTCTGCCCCTCTACCTCTCATCATTCACCATCCAGCCCTGCATCCCTCCATCTCAGTACCCAGCACTCTACCCCCTCTACCCATCATCATTCCCCATTCAAGCTTCCATCCCTCCATCTCAGTACCCAGCACTCTGCCCCCTCTACCCATCATCATTCCCCATCCAACCCTCCATCCCTCCATCTCAGTACCCAGCACTCTGCCCTCTCTACCCCATCATCATTCCCCATCCAACCCTCCATCCCTCCATCTCAGTACCCAGCACTCTGCCCCCTCTACCCATCATCATTCCCCATCCAACCCTCCATCCCTCCATCTCCGTACCCAGCATCCTGCCTCCTCTACCCCTCATCATTCCCTGCCCTCGCATCCATGAGCATGCATCACCCTGGACACACCCTGGCCACATCTAGCACATTCTATCTTTATTAGCAAGCTCTATATCCAAATGCATATTCCTCCATCCCATGTCTACAATGACCTGTCATGACCTTAGAAGTGTAACCTTGCCAGCATCGTGCATCTCTTCCACCTCCAAGACAATCCCTGCAATCTTTGTTTGCCATTCCTTTTCCCCATAGAAAGTTCCTGTTTTCCTATCCCACTCCCTAGACTATCCCTGCATCCCTAGCCCTTCCCTGCGTCCTCACCTAGCATCTTGCTTAGCACAGCGTTGTGCAGATCTGGGTTCTGCAGAGCCAGCCTCTTCCTCTCATCCTTAGCCCAGACCATGAAAGCGTTCATGGGGCGACGGATCCGGGACTCTCCCGCTGCGGTGGAGCATTTCTCCTCAGGAGGACTGAAGCCATAGCCTGGTTCCGGGCTTGCAGGAACCGAACTGTGTTTTCCTTCTACCGACGCACTGTATGCAAACCTTGTGCTGGGGCTGGGTGTCCGACTGGGAGCAGGTCCTGCCCCAGGAGTTCGGGAGAAGATGTGCCTGGGCTCAGAGCCAGGCACTGGGGTTGGGAGCCATGAACAGTCGCCTCCCCTGGCTTGAGATATCTCCTCTCTGCAGTAACTAGACTCAGATACATTCATTCCAGCTGGGCACACTTTTTTGGAACAGAATGGAGCACTTAGAAACCAAAAACCAGATGCTTTCCTCTGGGCTTTGTCGGTACTCCTCGGCTTCCTCTGAGACCAGGAAAACGGGCTTTGCATGATCTGCAGTTAGAGGGGGGGAAATATATAAACCCAGAGAACCAATCATCCGTGTGGGAGAGAGGAGGAGGAACTGGCAGCAGGAGGAGCCTGAGGACCCCGGAGCAGGAACAGAAGAGAGGAAGGAGAGGGAAGATAGGAGGGGAGGGGGTGCGCTCAGTTTGTCGTCTGAAGGGAGCGCTCAGAAGAGACTGCCCCTCTCAAGTTTAATGCTGCCCTCCCGTGCCAGTGCTACCCAGCACAGATTGTGCTACGGGGCAGGAGGGGGGAGCGCTCTCTGCTGACTGACCAGGGCACAGCAGGGATTAATCCATCTGTCTGTCTGCAGCAGGGACAACACACCCACCCCAATATTCCTGCTCTCCACCTCGGCAGATCCAAAGAAGCGCCATAAAGCTGACATCCCAAAGATCACTCCAAACAATTCAATTTACTGTCAAATAGTGCTCTAATGACAGGTCTCCCGGGCTTCAGCTTTTTATAATGCATTCAAATGTACTTGGTTGTGGCATTGTGCATGCAAGAGAGCCAGGGCTCCACATGGACAACACAATGCAAGTCAGACAGAGGGCGAGCCCTGCTAGAGGCAGTCAGGGAGGGCAGGCTGCACTCATGGGCGTGATGGTCGCACATGTGCTGACGGGGTTTTATGGAAAGTGCTGCCTTCTTGTCTTTCTAACTTTTTATTTAACAGATGGACGGGTAAAACAGAGCTCCCTTCATCCTGGCATGGATGGGAAACACCAACTCTCCCCTTGAGCCTGTCCTGTGACGTCAGATGGCAAAGCCCCCAAGTCCCACCGAGCGGCGGTCTCTCCCCCCGGGCTCGCTTTGTGCATGCACCGGGGCCCATGCGATATTTGGGCGTAGGAAACCGGGCGCTCAACGTTGCCGCGTCTCCTGGGCGCGGGATGCGATATTTAAACGCGTGATCGCGCTAAAAGGAGGAGGCGCCAGGGAGACTTGTGCGTCCCTGGCGCCTCCTGTGCATCGGGCGCCCGGGAGAGGCGTCTGCCAGTGCGGGTCGGGACAGCGCACGCTCACCTGAAGAGACACGGCCTGCACCTCCTATCTTGCGCGTTTACATTGGGCGCCAGGAATTAGTTGCTTTTTTTTTACCCAAGACTTTTAGTTTCTAACCTGAATCTGCTTTCTGTGGCTTCTCCTGCTTAATATTGTGAGAAAACTCATAGGAGGACTCACAGAACGTGGGATTTTTTTTTTGTTTGTTTTTATCAACGAGCCCTTGAGCGTAACATTTGTCCCGGTGCAATGGGGGCGCATTGGCCTCGCGGGTTTCGGCGACGTGGAATTTACACGCGATGCGCGCTATCAGCTACGCGGCGCTTGGGACACGCGCTAGCCCCCATATTGCATGGGGGGGGGGAGGGGGGTTATGGAGGCGCTGGCCCCCACTGTGCGCTGGATGCAGGGGTGAATGGGCAGTTTGGAGCCTTCGTTTTGGTTTTCCCTCGCACATTAACCGCAGGGTGCAGAGAGACCCGGGGTGCGGAAAACGTCTCCCTTCGGATCCCCGGCACCAGGAACGAGCCCCCCACCGTGGCAGAGAGACCAGATCACGTCACAGCGCAAGGAAGAAAAATTGCAAAAGGGGCCCCCGAAAGAAAACCCCATCCATGCCCCCGAGGAGCGAGAGAGAGAACCCAGGCGCTCGGGCACCGCTCCCTGGTCTACAACTTAATTCCGGTTTTACCCCTTCTCTTCTGTGAAACGGGGTCGTGCTAGGCCCACACGCAGCCACCTCTGGGGTGCACGGCTGTGCTGCGGGTACTCCCCTAGCTGAGTGGGGCTCTGGCGAGCCGTATAAAATCATTGCTCAGGTTGAAATTATCCTCCTGCGTCCTGAGACAGTGAGGGGGAGCAACCTCCCCCCCACACACACAGCGGGTCAGGAAGGAGGTGGCAGATCTCAGCCCGCACAGAGCACTGGGGCCCCGCGGGAGCCCCGCAGCTCTGAACCCCTAAGAACAGAAAAGGGCCCCTAGCGCAGATGTCAGGTCTCTTGTGGTGCTAAGCCCTGAGGGAGCTCTGAGCTGCCCTGAGGGTGCTCTGAGCTGCCCTGAGGGAGCTCTGAGCTGACCTGAGGGTGCTCTGAGCTGCCCTGAGGGAGCTCTGAGCTGCCCTGAGGGAGCTCTGAGCTGCCCTGAGGGTGCTCTGAGCTGCCCTGAGGGAGCTCTGAGCTGCCCTGAGGGTGCTCTGAGCTGCCCTGAGGGAGCTCTGAGCTGACCTGAGGGTGCTCTGAGCTGCCCTGAGGGAGCTCTGAGCTGACCTGAGGGTGCTCTGAGCTGCCCTGAGGGAGCTCTGAGCTGCCCTGAGGGTGCTCTGAGCTGACCTGAGGGAGCTCTGAGCTGCCCTGAGGGTGCTCTGAGCTGACCTGAGGGAGCTCTGAGCTGCCCTGAGGGTGCTCTGAGCTGCCCTGAGGGAGCTCTGAGCTGCCCTGAGGGTGCTCTGAGCTGCCCTGAGGGAGCTCTGAGCTGCCCTGAGGGTGCTCTGAGCTGCCCTTTCCCTTTCCCTCTCTCTTCACCTCCTCCTTCTGGGAGAGGAGAGTTCACACAGACAGAGGAACTGAAGGACGTCTCCCATTGTGTCTCCTGCTTGGGAGAGACGCTCAGCACACCTGGAGCAGGACAAGAGCCCCCGCTCCATGCCGAGCTCGGCCTCTCTTCCAGTGCAGCCTCGGCAGGAAGTGCGGGCTCCAGCGGCTGCTCCCAGATAAGGCGGCCGGATGACCTCTCTCATCACCCGACTGGCGCAGCCTTCCCCCCACCTCCCTGCACGCTCAGGGCCTCTGCAGCTGGGATTGTGTTTTGCACACAGCTGGACAGGGAAGGAGCTGAGTCTCTCGGATTTACCGCGAGTGCGCTACTTAACACTCGCACGGTGCCAAAGAGAGCGGCTCCTGCAGTTCCGGGGGGGCTTCTCAGCCTGCGCTCGGAAGCTCTTCTTAGTCAGGCCAGCGGCCCCCAATGCCACGGGGACTATTTCCCTCTCTTTCCGCCACATTTTCGCGGTCTCTGACTGCATCGCGCTCTTTGCTTTCTCCTTGCGCTGGGTACTGACGCCTGTATCAGCCTCGCACGTCTTCTGCTTCTCCTTCATCACAATATCCGGTTTTCTAGCACCGATCTAGCTGCGTCCCAGGTGATCACAACTTTTTTCTTCTCTTCAAACTGTTAGGGTGCAGGGAAGCGTGGGCCCCTTTTCAATTTCCAAAATGTTTGCAGACCCCCACATGCTTCTCGTTCATATTTACCTGCAGTTCTGTGCCGTATACAGAAAAGTTATTAATGTAATAACTGAGAAATAGTTATATGCACCCCAGAATCATTCACAGTATATAACATTTATTGAATAATGCTTACTGATATAAGGGGAATACATAGGCTCATTCACAGTATATAACATTTATTGAATAATGCTTACTGATAGAAGTGGACTACATAGGCTCATTCACAGTATATAACATTTATTGAATAATGCTTACTGATAGAAGTGGACTACATAGGCTCATTCACAGTATATAACATTTATTGAATAATGCTTACTGATAGAAGTGGACTACATAGGCTCATTCACCGTATATAACATTTATTGAATAATGCTTACTGATAGAAGTGGACTACATAGGCTCATTCACAGTATATAACATTTATTGAATAATGCTTACTGTTATAAGTGGACTACATAGGCTCATTCACCGTATATAACATTTATTGAATAATGCTTACTGATAGAAGTGGACTACATAGGCTCATTCACCGTATATAACATTTATTGAATAATGCTTACTGATAGAAGTGGACTACATAGGCTCATTCACAGTATGTAACATTTATTGAATAATGCTTACTGATAGAAGTGGACTACATAGGCTCATTCACCATATATAACATTTATTGAATAATGCTTACTGTTATAAGTGGACTACATAGGCTCATTCACAGTATATAACATTTATTGAATAATGCTTACTGATAGAAGTGGACTACATAGGCTCATTCACAGTATATAACATTTATTGAATAATGCTTACTGTTATAAGTGGACTACATAGGCTCATTCACAGTATATAACATTTATTGAATAATGCTTACTGATAGAAGTGGACTACATAGGCTCATTCACCGTATATAACATTTATTGAATAATGCTTACTGATAGAAGTGGACTACATAGGCTCATTCACCGTATAAAACATTTATTGAATAATGCTTACTGTTATAAGTGGACTACATAGGCTCATTCACAGTATATAACATTTATTGAATAATGCTTACTGATATAAGGGGAATACATAGGCTCATTCACCGTATAAAACATTTATTGAATAATGCTTACTGATAGAAGTGGACTACATAGGCTCATTCACAGTATATAACATTTATTGAATAATGCTTACTGATAGAAGTGGACTACATAGGCTCATTCACAGTATATAACATTTATTGAATAATGCTTACTGATAGAAGTGGACTACATAGGCTCATTCACAGTATATAACATTTATTGAATAATGCTTACTGATATAAGTGGAATACATAGGCTCATTCACAGTATATAACATTTATTGAATAATGCTTACTGATAGAAGTGGACTACATAGGCTCATTCACCGTATATAACATTTATTGAATAATGCTTACTGATAGAAGTGGAACACATAGGCTCATTCACAGTATATAACATTTATTGAATAATGCTTACTGATAGAAGTGGACTACATAGGCTCATTCACCGTATATAACATTTATTGAATAATGCTTACTGATAGAAGTGGACTACATAGGCTCATTCACAGTATGTAACATTTATTGAATAATGCTTACTGATAGAAGTGGACTACATAGGCTCATTCACCATATATAACATTTATTGAATAATGCTTACTGTTATAAGTGGACTACATAGGCTCATTCACAGTATATAACATTTATTGAATAATGCTTACTGATAGAAGTGGACTACATAGGCTCATTCACAGTATATAACATTTATTGAATAATGCTTACTGTTATAAGTGGACTACATAGGCTCATTCACAGTATATAACATTTATTGAATAATGCTTACTGATAGAAGTGGACTACATAGGCTCATTCACCGTATATAACATTTATTGAATAATGCTTACTGATAGAAGTGGACTACATAGGCTCATTCACCGTATAAAACATTTATTGAATAATGCTTACTGTTATAAGTGGACTACATAGGCTCATTCACAGTATATAACATTTATTGAATAATGCTTACTGATATAAGGGGAATACATAGGCTCATTCACCGTATAAAACATTTATTGAATAATGCTTACTGATAGAAGTGGACTACATAGGCTCATTCACAGTATATAACATTTATTGAATAATGCTTACTGATAGAAGTGGACTACATAGGCTCATTCACCGTATATAACATTTATTGAATAATGCTTACTGATAGAAGTGGACTACATAGGCTCATTCACAGTATATAACATTTATTGAATAATGCTTACTGATAGAAGTGGACTACATAGGCTCATTCACAGTATATAACATTTATTGAATAATGCTTACTGATATAAGTGGAATACATAGGCTCATTCACAGTATATAACATTTATTGAATAATGCTTACTGATAGAAGTGGACTACATAGGCTCATTCACCGTATATAACATTTATTGAATAATGCTTACTGATAGAAGTGGAACACATAGGCTCATTCACAGTATATAACATTTATTGAATAATGCTTACTGATAGAAGTGGAACACATAGGCTCATTCACAGTATATAACATTTATTGAATAATGCTTACTGATAGAAGTGGACTACATAGGCTCATTCACCGTATATAACATTTATTGAATAATGCTTACTGTTATAAGTGGACTACATAGGCTCATTCACAGTATATAACATTTATTGAATAATGCTTACTGATAGAAGTGGACTACATAGGCTCATTCACCGTATATAACATTTATTGAATAATGCTTACTGTTATAAGTGGACTACATAGGCTCATTCACAGTATATAACATTTATTGAATAATGCTTACTGATAGAAGTGGACTACATAGGCTCATTCACCGTATATAACATTTATTGAATAATGCTTACTGTTATAAGTGGACTACATAGGCTCATTCACAGTATATAACATTTATTGAATAATGCTTACTGATAGAAGTGGACTACATAGGCTCATTCACAGTATATAACATTTATTGAATAATGCTTACTGATATAAGTGGACTACATATTTATTTATTTATTTAAAGGCTTTTATATACCGGAGTTCATGTACTAGTACATACCACTTCGGTTTACACAGAACCAATATTGGAAAATTACATCAAACAAGTGGGTATAAAACAACAAGGCTAACTTTGTAGGAACTTAGAACTGGAGGTAAAGGAGAGAACAGGACCAAGTGGTAACAGATCAATGTAAATAGCTAAATAATAAATACAAATTCTTACAATGAATACAAATGCTTACAGATTACAGTCTTCAAAATCTAAGTTTACATCTTCAGAATAATGTTTAAATCTACAAGAACTAACGGTTACATCTTCAAGGTTTGTAGACTTCAAAGCTGAGGTCACATCTGACTTAAAAGGTATTGGTGTAGCATGCGGTAAATTTAACGATTGGGAATATGAGACCAAGAAATACAATTAAGAGTTGCGGCATCAGACATCTGGTTAACGTGATTATGAAATGCGTGAATGAGTCTAGTTCTGGGACGTGGCTCTGAGCGAAAACTTTAAGTGAAGGCTTTTGTAAAGAGCCAGGTTTTGAGTTTCTTTTTGAATGTTCGAGTACAGGTTTCAAGACAAATGTCCGTGGGGAGGGCATTCCAGTGGAGGGGGCTGGCAGTCGAGAATGCACGTTTCTTGAGTGAGGACTTGGCTGAAGGTACGTGTAAGGTGCCTAAGTAACTGGACTTGTAAGTACATAGTACATAGTACATACTTCTAAGTACATAGACTTGTAAACCTAAGTACATACTTAAGACATACTAAGACTTGCAAACCTAAGTACATACTTCTAAGTACATAGACTTGTAAGTACATAGTACATAGTACATACTTCTAAGTACATAGACTTGTAAGTACATAGTACATAGTACATACTTCTAAGTACATAGACTTGTAAGTACATAGTACATAGTACATACTTCTAAGTACATAGACTTGTAAACCTAAGTACATACTTCTAAGTACATAGACTTGTAAGTACATAGTACATAGTACATACTTCTAAGTACATAGACTTGTAAACCTAAGTACATACTTAAGACATACTAAGACTTGCAAACCTAAGTACATACTTCTAAGTACATAGACTTGTAAGTACATAGTACATAGTACATACTTCTAAGTACATAGACTTGTAAGTACATAGTACATAGTACATACTTCTAAGTACATAGACTTGTAAACCTAAGTACATACTTAAGACATACTAAGACTTGCAAACCTAAGTACATACTTCTAAGTACATAGACTTGTAAGTACATAGTACATAGTACATACTTCTAAGTACATAGACTTGTAAACCTAAGTACATACTTAAGACATACTAAGACTTGCAAACCTAAGTACATACTTCTAAGTACATAGACTTGTAAGTACATAGTACATAGTACATACTTCTAAGTACATAGACTTGTAAACCTAAGTACATACTTAAGACATACTAAGACTTGCAAACCTAAGTACATACTTCTAAGTACATAGACTTGTAAGTACATAGTACATAGTACATACTTCTAAGTACATAGACTTGTAAGTACATAGTACATAGTACATACTTCTAAGTACATAGACTTGTAAACCTAAGTACATACTTAAGACATACTAAGACTTGCAAACCTAAGTACATACTTCTAAGTACATAGACTTGTAAGTACATAGTACATAGTACATACTTCTAAGTACATAGACTTGTAAACCTAAGTACATACTTAAGACATACTAAGACTTGCAAACCTAAGTACATACTTCTAAGTACATAGACTTGTAAGTACATAGTACATAGTACATACTTCTAAGTACATAGACTTGTAAGTACATAGTACATAGTACATACTTCTAAGTACATAGACTTGTAAGTACATAGTACATAGTACATACTTCTAAGTACATAGACTTGCAAACCACAGCAGTAAATGTGCAAGAATGTACTCATATTCCATAACTTGTGGTATAACTACAGGCAGCCTCACAGCTGGATCTGTCTGGATTAGGATCATCTGAGGGGAATGGATTAGTGGAAGGACAGAGAGAGAGAGAGACTGGCAAGAAAGGGACTGGTGGAGCGAGAGTGAGAGACTGGTAGAGAAGAGAGAAACTGCTGGAGGGAGACTGCTGGAGGGAGAGAGAAACTGGTGGGGATGGACTGGTGGAAGGTGATAGAGAGACTGATGGGAGATTGGTGGGGAAAGAGAGAGAGGAAGACTGGTGGTGATGGAGTGGCGGAGGGAGACAGAGAGAGTCAGACCTGCAATGTGGAGAGAGAGATAGTGACTGGTCAGAGTGCACTGGTGGAGGGAGAGAGGGGGACTGGTCAGAGTGCACTGGTGGAGGGAGAGAGGGGGACTGGTGAGAATGCACTGGTGGAGGGAGAGAGGGGGACTGGTCAGAGTGCACTGGTGGAGGGAGAGAGGGGGACTGGTCAGAGTACACTGGTGGAGGGAGAGAGGGGGACTGGTGAGAATGCACTGGTGGAGGGAGAGAGGGGGACTGGTCAGAGTGCACTGGTGGAGGGAGAGAGGGGGACTGGTCAGAGTGCACTGGTGGAGGGAGAGAGGGGGACTGGTCAGAATGCACTGGTGGAGGGAGAGAGGGGGACTGGTCAGAGTGCACTGGTGGAGGGAGAGAGGGGGACTGGTCAGAGTGCACTGGTGGAGTGAGAGAGGGGGACTGGTCAGAGTGCACTGGTGGAGGGAGAGAGGGGGACTGGTTGGGATGGACCGTGGAGCAGGGAGAGAGTGTGAGAGACTGATGGGGAAGGGGGAAGAGACAGGCGAGAAGAGGAGAGAGGTTCCGTGCACATATTTCCCTGTGACAGGGAAAACCACCCTGTTAGTTTGATCTTGGTGGGGATGCCTTGGCTCTCTCCACAGCTGCCTGATACCAAATTCCAGATGTGCAGAGTCGGGACACCCCAGCTCACAAAGCAAGAGGCACCGCTATAAACATTTTGCACCATTGTTGCAAGGTGCTGGGCAAGCTTGTCTGTGGCCTCTCCAGCCAGAAGAACCCCCTGGGCCAGTTTCAGCCATCTAGCAAAACTACAACTAAAATTATTCAAGAGCATTAATCACAAATTCTTCCAGACAGGAGTGGGACAAATCCCAATATAAACCCTGCACCTTACGTTCTACAGGGTGCACAGCAGATCAAGGACATTTCCCCTTACACTCACCATAAAACCATAAAATTCAGATTCTGATGTCAGCTCAGTAACAGCAACACAAACTCTCTCCACTATCAGGACCATTGCATAATACAAAATCCTGAAAAAAATGTACTTAGGACCTATAGAAAACCTGCCACATCATGACACCCTAACTGCCAGACTCAGACAGTAAGAACCGTACCTATGAAAAGACAGCACTGAGAATACTACACCAGGCCCTAGAACACCAATATACCTGCTATTAGGAAAACAGAACAAGCCAGGCTGCTGTAGATCCCTACACAGAAGCTACATGCTAGCAGAATAGCTAAAGCCTTAGTCACACATGCAGAACACAGACAGACCCTGACCAAATACAGAATGCAGAGTATAAATACAAACATGCAGACAAAATGAAACTGCAAGAAGCCAGACTCTGTAAGCATTGTAAAAATGGAAAAACAGAAACATCGCCATTCCTCATAAAACATCAAATAATACAATCAAGAAGTATAAAATATCAATAATAGTAAAACCATACTGATAAAAGAATAGTTCAAAACAACTGACACACATCCAATTATTTAAAACTCATTTAAATTAAATTTCCCAATCAACAATAAAATATTTCAAAATAACATATCAAATAACAGCCAAAGGATTTAAAATTTCCCCACTCTCCATACCTGGGACCTTTTGATTTCCAGGCACCCCGAAATAATTGTGAATTAGTAGGGTTGACGAGAGTGATGCACAAACTTTCTCCTCTGATACACATACATGCACACGCTCATTCTTATTCAAACACAAATGCTCCCCCTCTCTCATAAACACACACTCTCTCTCTCATACATACATGCTGAGATAAATGCTTCCTCTCTGGCATGGACACATGGTGTGTCTCATACACACACAGTCCATCTCTCATACACACAGGATATCTCTCACACACACACTTCCGCATATTCATATGCTCACACAAACATATACACTCCCTCTCTCATACATACATGTTTTCTAACACACACATGCTCCCTGTCTCTCATACATTCATGCTAACACACAGGCTCCCTCTCTCATACATACATGCTTTCTCTCATACATACATGCTTTCTAACACACAGGCTCCCTGTCTCATACATACACACAGGCACACGTGCTCACACACCCTCTCTTTGACCTGGAATCTGCATGGGGAGAGGAGTCCAGCGCCCTCCTTTTCACTCAGGCTCCCGGTGGGATGGAGTGAGCCCCACTGCCTCTTGCATTTTTTGGCCGCAGGTGGGATTGGATGAGCCGTCGACCCCGCGGCTTCCTGCAATCTTCGACAGTCAGCGAGATGGGATGCGCTGGCAATCATGTAGCCTTCATTCCTTGGCCGCAACCAGGAAGGGGTGAGCCAGCGGCCCCGGAGCCTTCTTCACTCTTCAGCTGCCAACCAGATGAGATTTCCCAGCGGTCTGTTGGGCTTTCTCTTTTGCAACCGCCGTGGAATGGGGTTTGTCGGGCCTCTTCTTGGCACAGGTTTTCACAGACCCCCCTGTTATGGTCTGGCGGACCGCTAAGGGTCTGCGGATGTTGCGGAAGCGCGCCCTCAGGCCCTGTTAGGAGCTCGGAGACGTGGTCCCATCTAAAGTAGGAAGTGAACCCTTGGGCCGCGGCATGGCTCAGGGAGGAGCTCCAAGACACACTGCGGGAGGTGAGCTGGTATGAGCACGGGTGGAGCAGGAACGAGGCTGGAGCGAAGACAAGGCGAGAATTATCTGGAACAAGAACTAGGCAGGCTCAGGCCTCTGCTGGACCTACACGCACCAATGAGATCCAGCAACGCAATGCTGATCTCGAGAGTAGCCCTCCGGCCACTCGATAGCCCTTCCGGACCCGTTGCTAGGGAACGACGAGTGCGTGAGGCCAGACGGAGGCTGAGAGCAGGAACATGAAGACTTGGACGAAGACTCAGGATACTCGGAGGATTCAGATGTAGACTTGGATACTTAGAAGAAGACTTGGATACTCAGGAGACTCAGACAAAGACTAGGAGGCTCAAACAAGGACTCAGGGTACTTAGAAGACTTGAAGGACTCAGACAAGGATTTAGGAAACTCAGAAGACTCAGAGGATTCAGACAAATATTCAGGATACTCAGGAAACTCGGACAACATACATACATACATAAGAACATAAGTTGCCATACTGGGTCAGACCAAGGGTCCATCAAGCCCAGCATCCTGTTTCCAACAGTGGCCAATCCACATTACAAGTACCTGGAAAGTACCCAAACATTAAATAGATCCCATGCTACTGATGCCAATAATAGCAGTGGCTATTCCCTAAGTCAATTTGATTAATAGCAGCTAATAGACTTTCCCTCCACTAACTTAACCAAACCTTTTTTAAACCCAGGACTCAAGATACTCAGAAGACTCGGACAAGGATTCAAGTTGCTCGGAAGTTTCAGGCAAGGATTCAAGAGTCAGGCGAAAGTACTGGGTGAGAACTGCATCGCAGCGCGCCCTACACAGCCGCCCAAGGCTGGTCGTGGACCACGCTGAACGCGAAGCAGACTCCAGGCGAAGATATGGAACTTGAGAGTGGAACATGGCGAAGATACAGTGGAGGCCTGTACCATGGCGCGCCCTACACAGCCGCCCAAGGCTGGTCGTGGACCACGCTGAACGCGAAGCAGACTCCAGGCGAAGATATGGAACTTGAGAGTGGAACATGGCGAAGATACAGTGGAGGCCTGTACCATGGCGCGCCCTACACAGCCGCCCAAGGCTGGTCATGGACCACACTGGAGTGGTGCAGGTTCTGGCAGAGTTCTAGGCATGGATGGATGCAGGCGTAATTGAACTCTGTAGACCGGGACAAGATTCAAGACTCAGGATACTCAGAAGCAAGGCTTTAAAAACAGAAGTCTCCCGGAGGCTTGCACTGCAGGCGAGAAGAAGGCCTTGTACTTCAAGGCACCCTACACAGCCATCCCATGGGCTGGTCATGGACCACGACATGGCCCGCCAAGAGAGGTGGAGAGACGAGGGAAGTGGGAACTGGACAAAGAGCTGAAGATGAGACGGATGAAGTCAAGACAGGAACATCGGACATCAGGAACATCGGACATCAGGAACAGAAGACAGGCGACGAGGGAGCTCCAATGAGGGACGAGGCCAGGGACATCAAGGAGACGAAGTTCAGGAACACGAAGAACATGGAACGAAGATCCATCAAGGCACAGGAGACCACGGATGTCCTGGATCGGAAGGAAGAACACAGACGCTGTGCAAACCCAATCCGAAGGCACTGAAGAACAGCAGCAAGGTCCTTTTATAGGGCAGAAGCAGGAACAGGCTGATGACATCACTGATGAGGGCCACGGGGTTTTTCCTGCCGCTGGCCCTTTAAAAGTCGGGTTGAGGCACCTAAGGAGGAGGAAGAGAGCAGGCACGTCGGCGGCGTCCCTGCCGTGTGGGAGGCCCGAAGGATGGCGGCATTGGTGGCGGCAGCCCTGCCACGGAGAGAAGAGACTGGCTGCAGCAGTGGCTCCGTGCCACGAAGAAGGAACTCCCGCCGACGGCACTAGGACCGCGGGGGAGCCAGGAGCGTCGCGGCTCGGCTGCGCTCGAGGCAGCAGGTAGGTGGGGGGCTGCCCGCGGTTTGGGAAATGTTGTGGTGTTTTCACAATTTCTAATGGATGAGCTGGGCCACCTTGCTGTGCCTTTCTGTACAGAGGTCTTCTGACATCGGTATATGACACCCGGCAAGGTGCTGTGTAACCTTCTCCAGTGCTGTCCCACAGAGTCTGCATTTGCCTGTTTTACCAGCCTTTACGATGCTGGCTGGGAAGTATCTTATGCTCAACCGTAGGATTGAGTTCGCCTCTCCTTAACCACTGCTGAGTTAAATCTTGATTTACATCGGCTTTGTGAAGTAACTCTTTGTAATTTCCACCACATTTGTGCTTCTATCATTTACCTTTCCTTGTTCGCTGGTTTGATTCAGCAAAGAATTTTTTCTTTTATAAATTGCCATACTGGGTCCATCAAGCCCAGTATCCTGTTTCCAACAGTGGCCAATCCAGATTGCAAGTATCTGGCAGGATCCCAAGGGGTAGAGAGATCCCATGAGGTCGCTATTCAAAAGCCATTTAGACAGATAACGTAAAACGTATCCATCTAAATGGCAAAACCAGCATCTCCAGCCACATGTGCAGCTAAATTCTAGGGGGCATTCCGGGAGCAGGGAGGAAGCATTTTGGGGAGGAGCGGCATTAGACAGTGATATTCAGCATTAGCTTATTCAGCTAACTCTAGTTGGGCCACAGCCCTGTCCTAAAGATAGCTGAAAATACTGTGCCACTGACTATACCTGCTAGTGATCCAGCTAACACAGCAGCTGAAAATACTGTGCCACTGACTATACCTGCTAGTGATCCAGCTAACACAGCAGCTGAAAATACTGTGCCACTGACTATACCTGCTAGTGATCCAGCTAACACAGCAGCTGAAAATACTGTGCCACTGACTATACCTGCTAGTGATCCAGCTAACACAGCAGCTGAAAATACTGTGCCACTGACTATACCTGCTAGTGATCCAGCTAACACAGCAGCTGAAAATACTGTGCCACTGACTATACCTGCTAGTGATCCAGCTAACACAGCAGCTGAAAATACTGTGCCACTGACTATACCTGCTAGTGATCCAGCTAACACAGCAGCTGAAAATACTGTGCCACTGACTATACCTGCTAGTGATCCAGCTAACACAGCAGCTGAAAATACTGTGCCACTGAAGATACCTGCTAGTGATCCAGCTAACACAGCAGCTGAAAATACTGTGCCACTGAATATACCTGCTAGTGATCCAGCTAACACAGCAGCTGAAAATACTGTGCCACTGACTATACCTGCTAGTGATCCAGCTAACACAGCAGCTGAAAATACTGTGCCACTGACTATACCTGCTAGTGATCCAGCTAACACAGCAGCTGAAAATACTGTGCCACTGACTATACCTGCTAGTGATCCAGCTAACACAGCAGCTGAAAATACTGTGCCACTGACTATACCTGCTAGTGATCCAGCTAACACAGCAGCTGAAAATACTGTGCCACTGACTATACCTGCTAGTGATCCAGCTAACACAGCAGCTGAAAATACTGTGCCACTGACTATACCTGCTAGTGATCCAGCTAACACAGCAGCTGAAAATACTGTGCCACTGACTATACCTGCTAGTGATCCAGCTAACACAGCAGCTGAAAATACTGTGCCACTGACTATACCTGCTAGTGATCCAGCTAACACAGCAGCTGAAAATACTGTGCCACTGACTATACCTGCTAGTGATCCAGCTAACACCGCAGCTGAAAATACTGTGCCACTGACTATACCTGCTAGTGATCCAGCTAACACAGCAGCTGAAAATACTGTGCCACTGACTATACCTGCTAGTGATCCAGCTAACACCGCAGCTGAAAATACTGTGCCACTGAAGATACCTGCTAGTGATCCAGCTAACACAGCAGCTGAAAATACTGTGCCACTGACTATACCTGCTAGTGATCCAGCTAACACAGCAGCTGAAATACTGTGCCACTGACTATACCTGCTAGTGATCCAGCTAACACAGCAGCTGAAAATACTGTGCCACTGACTATACCTGCTAGTGATCCAGCTAACACAGCAGCTGAAAATACTGTGCCACTGACTATACCTGCTAGTGATCCAGCTAACACAGCAGCTGAAAATACTGTGCCACTGACTATACCTGCTAGTGATCCAGCTAACACAGCAGCTGAAAATACTGTGCCACTGACTATACCTGCTAGTGATCCAGCTAACACAGCAGCTGAAAATACTGTGCCACTGACTATACCTGCTAGTGATCCAGCTAACACAGCAGCTGAAAATACTGTGCCACTGACTATACCTGCTAGTGATCCAGCTAACACTGCAGCTGAAAATACTGTGCCACTGACTATACCTGCTAGTGATCCAGCTAACACAGCAGCTGAAAATACTGTGCCACTGACTATACCTGCTAGTGATCCAGCTAACACAGCAGCTGAAAATACTGTGCCACTGACTATACCTGCTAGTGATCCAGCTAACACAGCAGCTGAAAATACTGTGCCACTGACTATACCTGCTAGTGATCCAGCTAACACAGCAGCTGAAAATACTGTGCCACTGACTATACCTGCTAGTGATCCAGCTAACACAGCAGCTGAAAATACTGTGCCACTGACTATACCTGCTAGTGATCCAGCTAACACCGCAGCTGAAAATACTGTGCCACTGACTATACCTGCTAGTGATCCAGCTAACACAGCAGCTGAAAATACTGTGCCACTGACTATACCTGCTAGTGATCCAGCTAACACCGCAGCTGAAAATACTGTGCCACTGAAGATACCTGCTAGTGATCCAGCTAACACAGCAGCTGAAAATACTGTGCCACTGACTATACCTGCTAGTGATCCAGCTAACACAGCAGCTGAAAATACTGTGCCACTGACTATACCTGCTAGTGATCCAGCTAACACAGCAGCTGAAAATACTGTGCCACTGAAGATACCTGCTAGTGATCCAGCTAACACAGCAGCTGAAAATACTGTGCCACTGAAGATACCTGCTAGTGATCCAGCTAACACCGCAGCTGAAAATACTGTGCCACTGACTATACCTGCTAGTGATCCAGCTAACACAGCAGCTGAAAATACTGTGCCACTGACTACACCTGCTAGTGATCCAGCTAACACAGCAGCTGAAAATACTGTGCCACTGACTATACCTGCTAGTGATCCAGCTAACACAGCAGCTGAAAATACTGTGCCACTGACTATACCTGCTAGTGATCCAGCTAACACAGCAGCTGAAAATACTGTGCCACTGAAGATACCTGCTAGTGATCCAGCTAACACAGCAGCTGAAAATACTGTGCCACTGAAGATACCTGCTAGTGATCCAGCTAACACAGCAGCTGAAAATACTGTGCCACTGAAGATACCTGCTAGTGATCCAGCTAACACAGCAGCTGAAAATACTGTGCCACTGAAGATACCTGCTAGTGATCCAGCTAACACAGCAGCTGAAAATACTGTGCCACTGACTATACCTGCTAGTGATCCAGCTAACACAGCAGCTGAAAATACTGTGCCACTGAAGATACCTGCTAGTGATCCAGCTAACACAGCAGCTGAAAATACTGTGCCACTGAAGATACCTGCTAGTGATCCAGCTAACACAGCAGCTGAAAATACTGTGCCACTGACTATACCTGCTAGTGATCCAGCTAACACAGCAGCTGAAAATACTGTGCCACTGACTATCCCTGCTAGTGATCCAGCTAACACAGCAGCTGAAAATACTGTGCCACTGACTATACCTGCTAGTGATCCAGCTAACACAGCAGCTGAAAATACTGTGCCACTGAAGATACCTGCTAGTGATCCAGCTAACACAGCAGCTGAAAATACTGTGCCACTGACTATACCTGCTAGTGATCCAGCTAACACAGCAGCTGAAAATACTGTGCCACTGACTATACCTGCTAGTGATCCAGCTAACACAGCAGCTGAAAATACTGTGCCACTGACTATACCTGCTAGTGATCCAGCTAACACAGCAGCTGAAAATACTGTGCCACTGACTATACCTGCTAGTGATCCAGCTAACACAGCAGCTGAAAATACTGTGCCACTGACGATACCTGCTAGTGATCCAGCTAACACAGCAGCTGAAAATACTGTGCCACTGACTATACCTGCTAGTGATCCAGCTAACACAGCAGCTGAAAATACTGTGCCACTGACTATACCTGCTAGTGATCCAGCTAACACAGCAGCTGAAAATACTGTGCCACTGACTATACCTGCTAGTGATCCAGCTAACACAGCAGCTGAAAATACTGTGCCACTGACTATACCTGCTAGTGATCCAGCTAACACAGCAGCTGAAAATACTGTGCCACTGAAGATACCTGCTAGTGATCCAGCTAACACAGCAGCTGAAAATACTGTGCCACTGACTATACCTGCTAGTGATCCAGCTAACACAGCAGCTGAAAATACTGTGCCACTGACTATACCTGCTAGTGATCCAGCTAACACAGCAGCTGAAAATACTGTGCCACTGACTATACCTGCTAGTGATCCAGCTAACACAGCAGCTGAAAATACTGTGCCACTGACTATACCTGCTAGTGATCCAGCTAACACAGCAGCTGAAAATACTGTGCCACTGACTATACCTGCTAGTGATCCAGCTAACACCGCAGCTGAAAATACTGTGCCACTGAAGATACCTGCTAGTGATCCAGCTAACACAGCAGCTGAAAATGGACCCCAATGTTGCTAATGCCAGGGATAAGAAGTGGCTTTCTCTATTTCTATCTGGTTAACAACAGTTTATGGATGGCTCCTCCAGGAACTTGTCCAAACCTTTTTTAAACCCAGATATGCTAGCTGCCTTTACCACATCCTTTGTAAAGGATTCCACAGCTTAATTGTGCATTGATTGAAAAAGAATTTTCTCCGATTTGTTTTGAATGTGCTACTTACTAATTGCATAGAGTATCCACTAGTTTTTGTATTTTTTGAAAAAGTAAATAAGCAATTCACATTTGCCTGTTCTATTCCACTCATGATTTTTTTAAACCTCTATCTTATCCCCCTTCAGCCATCTCTTCTCCAAGTTGAACAGCACTAACTTCCCTTGCCTTTCCTCATAGGGAGTTCCATCCACTTTATTACAGTATTTTGGTTGCCCTTCTCTATACCTTTCCCAGTTCAGATATATCTTTTTTGAGATGTGGCGACCAGAATTTCACATAATACTCTAGATGTGGTCTCACCATGGAGTAAAACAGAGGCATTATGACAACCTTTCTTTTATTCTCAATTTATTTGATAATAATTCCCAACCTTCTGTTTGCTTTTTTGACTGCCGCAGCACACTGAGCCGACGATTTCAATGTATTATCCACTATGACACCTAGATCTCTTTCCTGGGTGGTAGCTCCTAATATGGAACCTAACATCGTGTAACTACAGCAAGGGTTATTTTTCCCTATATGCATCACCTTGCACTTATCCACATTAAATTTCATCTGCCATTTGGATGCCCGGTCTCCCAGTCTGTATAATTTCTCATACTCCAATACTGATTTCACAACTCAGAATAATTTTGTGTCATCTGCAAATTTGATCACCTCACTCACATTCCTTTTACAAGATCATGAATAAATATAATAAAAAAGCACTGATCCAAATACAAATCCCTGAGGCACTCCACTGTTTAGCCTTTTCCACTGAGAAAATTGACCATTTAATCCTACTCTCTGTTTCCTGTCTTTTAACCAGTTTGAAATGCACAATAGGACACTGTCTTCTATCCCATGACTTTTATTTTTCTCAGGAGACTCTCATGGTGGACTTTGTCAAATGCCTTCCGAAAATCCAAATACACCACATCTACCGGTTCACTTTTGTCCACATGTTTATTCTCCTCTTTAAAAAAAATGCAGGAGATTTGTGAGTCAAGACTTCACTTGTGTAAATATCTATGCTGGCTGTGTCCCATTAAACCTTGCCTTTCCATATATTCTTTGATTTTGTTCTTTAGAATAGTTTCTATGATTTTTCCCAGCACTGATGTCAGGCTCACCTTTCTATATTTTCCTGGATCACCCCAGACCCCTTGTAAAGATTGCCATCACATTGGCCACCCTCCAATCTTCAGCTACAATAGATGAATTTAAATGATAGTTTACAAATTACTAGTAATAAATCTACCATTTCAGAATTCTGGGGTGTGAACCATCTGGTCCAGGTGTTTTGCTACTCTTTAGTTTGTCAATCTGCTCTGTTACATCATCCTAGTTCACTGTGATTTGTTTCAGTTCTTCCAAATCATAACCATTCTAGTATTGAGAACCCACACACAGCTCTGCCCTACAGCACCTCCTGCTATTCCAGTACTGAGACCCCCACACACAACTCTGCCCTGCATCACCCTTGCTATTCCAGTACTGAGACCCTCACACACAGCTCTGCCCTGCAGCACCTCCTGCTATTCCAGTACTGAGACCCTCCCACACATCTCTGCCCTGCAGTACCTCCTGCTATTCCAGTACTGAGACCCTCACACACAGCTCTGCCCTGCAGTACCTCCTGCTATTCCAGTACTGAGACCCCCACACACAACTCTGCCCTGTATCACCCTTGCTATTCCAGTACTGAGACCCTCACACACAGCTCTGCCCTGCAGCACCCCCTGCTATTCCAGTACTGAGACCCTCACACACAGCTCTGCCCTGCAGCGCCTCCTGCTATTCCAGTACTGAGACCCTCCCACACATCTCTGCCCTGCAGCCCCTCCTGCTATTCCAGTACTGAGACCCTCACACACAGCTCTGCCCTGCAGCGCCTCCTGCTATTCCAGTACTGAGACCCTCACACACAGCTCTGCCCTGCAGCACCTCCTGCTATTCCAGTACTGAGACCCTCACACACAGCTCTGCCCTGCAGCACCTCCTGCTATTCCAGTACTGAGACCCTCACACACAGCTCTGCCCTGCAGCACCTCCTGCTATTCCAGTACTGAGACCCTCACACACAGCTCTGCCCTGCAGCACCTCCTGCTATTCCAATACTGAGACCCTCACACACAGCTCTGCCCTGCAGCGCCTCCTGCTATTCCAGTACTGAAACCCTCACACACAGCTCTGCCCTGCAGCGCCTCCTGCTATTCCAGTACTGAGACCCTCACACACAGCTCTGCCCTGCAGCGCCTCCTGCTATTCCAGTACTGAGACCCTCATACACAGCTCTGCCCTGCAGCACCTCCTGCTATTCCAGTACTGAGACCCTCACACACAGCTCTGCCCCCAGTACTGAGACCCTCACACACAGCTCTGCCCTGCAGCGCCTCCTGCTATTCCAGTACTGAGACCCTCACACACAGCTCTACCCTGCAGTACCTCCTGCTATTCCAGTACTGAGACCCTCACACACAGCTCTGCCCTGCAGCACCTCCTGCTATTCCAGTACTGAGACCCTCACACACAGCTCTGCCCTGCAGCGCCTCCTGCTTTTCCAGTACTGAGACCCTCACACACAGCTCTGCCCTGCACCTCCTGCTATTCCAGTACTGAGACCCTCACACACAGCTCTGCCCTGCAGTACCTCCTCCTATTCCAGTACTGAGACCCTCACACACAGCTCTGCCCTGCAGCGCCTCCTGCTTTTCCAGTACTGAGACCCTCACACACAGCTCTGCCCTGCACCTCCTGCTATTCCAGTACTGAGACCCTCACGCACAGCTCTGCCGTGCAGCACCTCCTGCTATTCCAGTACTGAGACCCTCACACACAGCTCTGCCCTGCAGCACCTCCTGCTATTCCAGTACTGAGACCCCTCACACACAGCTCTGCCCTGCAGCACCTCCTGCTATTCCAGTACTGAGACCCTCACACACAGCTCTGCCCTGCAGCACCTCCTGCTATTCCAGTACTGAGACCCTCACACACAGCTCTGCCCTGCAGCGCCTCCTGCTATTCCAGTACTGAGACCCCCACACACAGCTCTGCCCTGCAGCACCTCCTGCTATTCCAGTACTGAGACCCCCACACACAGCTCTTCCAAAGCTCCTCGCTATGAGGGATCTAGGGTGAAAACAAAACTCATTTCACTTGTGATCTGGGCTGGAATTAAACCTTCAGTTCCAGAGGAGAAAGATCAAACTTAGTAAACTATTGAACTTCATGCCTGACCTTTGTACCTCATCTTAAGCTGAGAGTTATATACAGCTGCCCTTTAACCCCTTGATGGTCCAGTTTCTAAGCTGGGATTCTTATCAGCTGAAGCTGTTGTCAGGGCCAAGGCTTCCAGCTATCAGTACAGGACACATGTGTGCGATTGGCACAGCTCCTGGGACCCACTCACACAAACAGTGGCCATTGTGCACAGCCAACAATGATGGGAGAGAGAGGCCCAGTGATTACTGCTGAGAGCCTTTCTCCAGACAAAAGGATGCACAGGAAAATACCCACTGCCCTTAAGGAGAGATCAACCACTTCTTAAAGAAGTGTTGCATCGCACACAGCTGGGGAGATTTACTGTAAGCTCCAGGGGACAGGGAGATTCTAGGCATGAGACTGAAGCACTGATGGAGCTCTGAATTTTAGAAATGTGTAGAAAGGGTTTGGCCCAGCAGTTTCTGCCTGCACACAGGGACGTCTATTGGCCAAGGGTACATAAGCCTTCCTAATACCCAGGATTTTCTCCCAATTAAAACTATCCCTGCATCTACTCCACCTTCACAGTGACAGTCCTCAGCCAGGGGCCACAGAGAGCTCTATGACTGACTGCGTGCTAAAGTCAGAGCATGTTTTATCACCAACTGTGTAAACATAAACTTACTGCACTGCATCACTGACCATTCTATGAACAGAACACGCTGTATCACCAACTGTGTGTATATAAATGTAGTGCACTGCATCACTGACCATTCTATAAACAGAACATGCTGTATCACCAACTGTGTGTATATAAATGTAGTGCACTGCATCACTGACCATTCTATAAACAGAACACGCTGTATCACCAACTGTGTGTATATAAATGTAGTGCACTGCATCACTGACCATTCTATGAACAGAACACGCTGTATCACCAACTGTGTGTATATAAATGTAGTGCACTGCATCACTGACCATTCTATGAACAGAACACGCTGTATCACCAACTGTGTGTATATAAATGTAGTGCACTGCATCACTGACCATTCTATGAACAGAACACACTGTATCACCAACTGTGTGTATATAAATGTAGTGCACTGCATCACTGACCATTCTATGAACAGAACACGCTGTATCACCAACTGTGTGTATATAAATATAGTGCACTGCATCACTGACCATTCTATGAACAGAACACCCTGTATCACCAACTGTGTGTATATAAATGTAGTGCACTGCATCACTGACCATTCTATGAACAGAACATGCTGTATCACCAAATGTGTGTATATAAATGTAGTGCACTGCATCACTGACCATTCTATGAACAGAACACGCTGTATCACCAACTGTGTGTATATAAATATAGTGCACTGCATCACTGACCATTCTATGAACAGAACACACTGTATCACCAACTGTGTGTATATAAATGTAGTGCACTGCATCACTGACCATTCTATGAACAGAACACGCTGTATCACCAACTGTGTGTATATAAATATAGTGCACTGCATCACTGACCATTCTATGAACAGAACACGCTGTATCACCAACTGTGTGTATATAAATGTAGTGCACTGCATCACTGACCATTCTATGAACAGAACACGCTGTATCACCAACTGTGTGTATATAAATGTAGTGCACTGCATCACTGACCATTCTATGAACAGAACACGCTGTATCACCAACTGTGTGTATATAAATGTAGTGCACTGCATCACTGACCATTCTATGAACAGAACACGCTGTATCACCAACTGTGTTTAAATAAATGTAGTGCACTGCATCACTGACCATTCTATGAACAGAACACGCTGTATCACCGACTGTGTATACATAAACTTACTGCACTGCATCACTGACCATTCTATAAATAGAACACGCTATATCACCAACTGTGTGTATATAAATATAGTGCACTGCATCACTGACCATTATATAAAAAGAACACGCTGTATCACCAACTGTGTGTATATAAATGTAGTGCACCGCATCACTGACCATTCTATAAATAGAACACGCTATATCACCAACTGTGTGTATATAAATGTAGTGCACTGCATCACTGACCATTCTATAAATAGAACACGCTATATCACCAACTGTGTGTATATAAATGTAGTGCACTGCATCACTGACCATTCTATAAAGAGAATGCACTGTATCACCAACTGTGTGTATATAAATGTAGTGCACTGCATCACTGACCATTCTATAAATAGAACACGCTATATCACCAACTGTGTTTAAATAAATGTAGTGCACTGCATCACTGACCATTCTATAAATAGAACACGCTATATCACCAACTGTGTGTATATAATGTAGTGCACTGCATCACTGACCATTCTATAAAGAGAATGCACTGTATCACCAACTGTGTGTATATAAATGTAGTGCACTGCATCACTGACCATTCTATAAACAGAACATGCTGTATCACCAACTGTGTTTAAAGCGACAGACGATATACCTACCTCTGTACATATGTTCCTGATTTATGGTTTCCAGTTACATTTAATTGAGTTTATGAAAGTTCTCTTTAATAGTTTTCCTGTATACTTGTGTTAATGTATTCTGCCTTGAGGCGACTGTTTTAATGTATTTCCGCCCTGGAGGCGACTGTTCAGTTCCTTGTAAACCGGTGCGATATGTATTCTTTACAGGAACATCGGTATATAAAAATTAAAAATAAATAAATAAATAAATAAAATAAATAAAATAAATGTAGTGCACTGCATCACTGACCATTCTATAAATAGAACACGCTATATCACCAACTGTGTGTATATAAATGTAGTGCACTGCATCACTGACCATTTTATAAACTGAACATGCTGTATCACCAACTGTGTGTATATAAATGTAGTGCACTGCATCACTGACCATTCTATAAATATAACACGCTATATCACCAACTGTGTTTAAATAAATGTAGTGCACTGCATCACTGACCATTATATAAAAAGAACATGCTGTATCACCAACTGTGTGTATATCAATGTAGTGCACTGCATCACTGACCATTCTATAAATAGAACATGCTATATCACCAACTGTGTTTAAATAAATGTAGTGCACTGGATCACTGACCATTCTATAAATAGAACACGCTATATCACCAACTGTGTGTATATAAATGTAGTGCACTGCATCACTGACCATTCTATAAATAGAACATGCTATATCACCAACTGTGTGTATATAAATGTAGTGCACTGCATCACTGACCATTCTATAAACAGAACATGCTGTATCACCAACTGTGTTTAAATAAATGTAGTGCACTGCATCACTGACCATTCTATAAAGAGAATGTGCTGTATCACCTATTGGGTGTATATAAACTTAGTGCAATGCATCTCCTGACCATTCTATAAAGAGAACATGTTTTATCACTGACTGAGCCTTGCACAGAGCCTTGCTGTAGTTACACGATGTTAGGTTCCATATTAGGAGCTACCACCCAGGAAAGAGATCTAGGCGTCATAGTGGATAATACATTGAAATCGTCAGCTCAGTGTGCTGCGGCAGTCAAAAAAGCAAACAGAATGTTAGGAATTATTAGAAAGGGAATGGTGAATAGAACGGAAAATGTCATAATGCCTCTGTATCATTCCATGGTCAGACCACACCTTGAATACTGTGTACAATTCTGGTCGCCGCATCTCAAAAAAGATATAGTTGCGATGGAGAAGGTACAGAGAAGGGCAACCAAAATGATAAAGGTAATGGAACAACTCCCCTATGAGGAAAGGCTGAAGAGGTTAGGGCTGTTCAGCTTGGAGAAGAGACGGCTGAGGGGGGATATGATAGAGGTCTTTAAGATCATGAGAGGTCTTGAACGAGTAGATGTGAATTGGTTATTTACACTTTTGGATAATAGAAGGACTAGGGAGCATTCCATGAAGTTAGCAAGTAGCACATTTAAGACTAATCGGAGAAAGTTCTTTTTCACTCAACGCACAATAAAGCTCTGGAATTTGTTGCCAAAGGATGTGGTTAGTGCAGTTAGTGTAGCTGGGTTCAAAAAAGGTTTGGATAAGTTCTTGGAGGAGAAGTCCATTAATGGCTATTAATCAAGTTTACTTAGGGAATAGCCACTGCTATTAATTGCATCAGTAGCATGGGATCTTCTTAGTGTTTGGGTAATTGCCAGGTTCTTATGGCCTGGATTGGCCTCTGTTGGAAACAGGATGCTGGGCTTGATGGACCCTTGGTCTGACCCAGCATGGCAATTTCATATGTTCTTATGTGCTGTATCACTGACTGAGCTGTACATGGAGCACGCTGGATCACTCACTGTGATATACATGGAGCACTGTAGCACTGATTGCGCTATAAATAGCAGACCAATGCTATAACCTGTGCATTGAAACAGCTGAAATTCAGTGCAGAGATTCTTAGCACACAGGTTAACATTTTTTTAACTCCCTCTGCAGTAATCTAATAGTATGCTAATGCAACAGGAGGTAACGTGCATATGACAAGCTAAAACATGGGTTCAGCAGAAGATGAAGGAACATTGTAACTCAGGAGAGGAGGGGAACCACCATGGAGGGCTTGTGTTTCTCCGTTACCTGAGGCTGGCTGCAGCCTCCATGGAGGAGAGGCCCGGCTGGAGACCCGCCAGCAACACAGGCAGTGGCTCTCATCCCACCCATCCCCCTGTACAGCCCTGGAACTGGTTCCTGCCAACCTCAGTTCTTGGCCTGAACTCAAGCAGTGCTTGCAGATAAGGTATATTATGTGT
>NC_042622.1:8205339-8312108 GCF_901001135.1 Rhinatrema bivittatum
CAGGATGCTGCGGGTATAGCACAT
This sequence comes from Rhinatrema bivittatum, assembly GCF_901001135.1. Classification (NCBI taxonomy): domain Eukaryota; kingdom Metazoa; phylum Chordata; class Amphibia; order Gymnophiona; family Rhinatrematidae; genus Rhinatrema; species Rhinatrema bivittatum. Next base: position 8,205,364 of record NC_042622.1, read on the forward strand.
GGACAGGGAGTGGAGCAGGGTCACAGGGTCCCCAGGATGCTGCGGGTATAGCACAGGGACAGGGAGTGGAGCAGGGTCACAGGGTCCCCAGGATGCTGCGGGTATAGCACAGGGAGAGGGAGTGGAGCAGGGTCACAGGGTCCCCAGGATGCTGCGGGTATAGCACAGGGACAGGGAGTGGAGCAGGGTCACAGGGTCCCCAGGATGCTGCGGGTATAGCACAGGGACCGGGAGTGGAGCAGGGTCACAGGGTCCCCAGGATGCTGAGGGTATAGCACAGGGACCGGGAGTGGAGCAGGGTCACAGGGTCCCCAGGATGCTGTGGGTATAGCACAGGGACAGGGAGTGGAGCAGGGTCACAGGGTCCCCAGGATGCTGCGGGTATAGCACAGGGACCGGGAGTGGAGCAGGGTCACAGGGTCCCCAGGATGCTGAGGGTATAGCACAGGGACAGGGCGTGGAGCAGGGTCACAGGGTCCCCAGGATGCTGCGGGTATAGCACAGGGACCGGGAGTGGAGCAGGGTCACAGGGTCCCCAGGATGCTGAGGGTATAGCACAGGGACAGGGCGTGGAGCAGGGTCACAGGGTCCCCAGGATGCTGAGGGTATAGCACAGGGACAGGGCGTGGAGCAGGGTCACAGGGTCCCCAGGATGCTGAGGGTATAGCACAGGGACAGGGCGTGGAGCAGGGTCACAGGGTCCCCAGGATGCTGCGGGTATAGCACAGGGACAGGGAGTGGAGCAGGGTCACAGGGTCCCCAGGATGCTGCGGGTATAGCACAGGGACAGGGCGTGGAGCAGGGTCACAGGGTCCCCAGGATGCTGAGGGTATAGCACAGGGACAGGGCGTGGAGCAGGGTCACAGGGTCCCCAGGATGCTGCGGGTATAGCACAGGGACCGGGAGTGGAGCAGGGTCACAGGGTCCCCAGGATGCTGCGGGTATAGCACAGGGACAGGGCGTGGAGCAGGGTCACAGGGTCCCCAGGATGCTGAGGGTATAGCACAGGGACAGGGAGTGGAGCAGGGTCACAGGGTCCCCAGGATGCTGCGGGTATAGCACAGGGACAGGGAGTGGAGCAGGGTCACAGGGTCCCCAGGATGCTGCGGGTATAGCACAGGGACAGGGAGTGGAGCAGGGTCACAGGGTCCCCAAGATGCTGCGGGTATAGCACAGGGACAGGGAGTGGAGCAGGGTCACAGGGTCCCCAGGATGCTGCGGGTATAGCACAGGGACAGGGAGTGGAGCAGGGTCACAGGGTCCCCAGGATGCTGTTTGTATAGCACAGGGACAGGGAGTGGAGCAGGGTCACAGGGTCCCCAAGATGCTGAGGGTATAGCACAGGGACCGGGAGTGGAGCAGGGTCACAGGGTCCCCAGGATGCTGCGGGTATAGCACAGGGACAGGGAGTGGAGCAGGGTCACAGGGTCCCCAGCATGCTGTGGGTATAGCACAGGGACAGGGAGTGGAGCAGGGTCACAGGGTCCCCAGGATGCTGCGGGTATAGCACAGGGGCAGGGAGTGGAGCAGGGTCACAGGGTCCCCAGGATGCTGTGGGTATAGCACAGGGACAGGGACCGGAGCAGGGTCACAGGGTCCCCGGGATGCTGTGGGTATAGCACAGGGACAGGGAGTGGAGCAGGGTCACAGGGTCCCCGGGATGCTGCGGGTATAGCACAGGGACAGGGAGTGGAGCAGGGTCACAGGGTCCCCGGGATGCTGCGGGTATAGCACAGGGACAGGGAGTGGAGCAGGGTCACAGGGTCCCCGGGATGCTGCGGGTATAGCACAGGGACAGGGAGTGGAGCAGGGTCACAGGGTCCCCGGGATGCTGCGGGTATAGCACAGGGACAGGGCGTGGAGCGTGCACTCCTGGACGCTGCTTTCTGTGACCTTAGGTTCAGGGTCTTTCAGGGCAGATTGCTTACTTGTAACCAAACTGAAGAGGGGGCTTCCTGCATTCATGTTCGGGGGCTTGGAAAATGTTCATGGATTGGGTTTTTGGTTTATGCCCATTGTTTTCCCACACGGCCGTGTGCACAGAAAGTGCAGGTGGAGCCCGCCAGGCCCTGCTTCCAATGGGGAAGTGGCTGTGCAGTTTTCACCTTTCACTGGGTGGGCAGTTTGGAAATTGATTGTAATAATTCCCAGAGCCGCGAAGCAGTGACAGTAAAGGAGGTTCCCCTGGGTGAATCTGTGCACAGCAGGAGAGATTGTAAGGATGACGAGAAGCTGGCTGAGTCCTCCCCTGGTGGTGGTGAGGGAGGTCAGAGTACGTACGGGAGGAGAGGGCCTCACCAGAGAGCGTTTCACAGTACAACACGGAGCTCTGTCCAAAGCAGCACAAGCCCTTCCATCCTGCTGTGTATTTTATGCTGTAAACTGCCGAGAATTGTGGATCAGATGGGACAGAACTGTTATTAAAGGGCAATCAGAAGCTGAGCTTCATGCAAACGACAGCCCAGAGGTTTAATACATCTCAGAGAGTGCCGAGTCCAGGAGAGCTGGGAGGAGATGCTGGCAGGATCCTGCATTTCAGCTTTCATTGATTGGTTTAAGAACATTTACATTCCGCTAATCTTAACATCAGCTGTCCTCAGCGGATTACTGTAATGAAAACGGGTACGATATAGCAATATCACATGGAATAACATATTAGAAAACGTTTTCTATAAATAATGCACAAAATGAAAATCCTAAACACAGAGCAGCCAGAAATCACCAGTGGCAGCATTTACGCTACCAAAAACGTAAGTCTCTTAAAGGCTAGAGAGAAGTTAGCAAGGCTTCACCTTTCTCCGGAAAGTTAAATAACTTCCTGGCAGTGACATTCATCAGCCAGAGCTTTCTACGGAAGCCTTCTGCAAGATACTGCGACTTGGTTAGCCGGTGGCACCGATAGCCGAGGTTCACCAGGAGGACAGAAAAACCGGCCAGGAATGCGCCTGATCTGAAATGAGCGGACGCATCTCCCCTCCTCCCAGCCTTTATTTATTCTAACATTTCATATTCTGCACTGAAGGCGAATCACAATCAGACTCAGCTCAGACCTATAGGAACAGGGATCCAAGTGTTATACATTTTATATGTTTGCTGAAAGTGGGTGTGGAGTGCACGTAAGGCCTGTAACACCATTCTGAACTCATCAGCAGACAGGGGACCTCTTCTTACAGCTGCAATGCCCTCCAGCCTCCTAGTCAGGATGCAACGGCACCGAAAGCTGGAAGGCATCAGAGAGGATGGAATACCGAATGCTGAGAACTGAATGGCAGGGTACACCGAAAACACCGCCCTTATCCAAACCTGACAAACTAGAACTGAATGGCAGGGTACCCCGAAAACACCGCCCTTATCCAAACCTGACAAACTAGAACTGAATGGAAGGGTACCCCGAAAACACCGCCCTTATCTAATCCTGACAAACTAGAACTGAATGGCAGGGTACCCCCTAAACATCGTCCTTATCCAATCCTGACAAACTAGAACTGAATGGCAGGGTACCCCTAAACACCGCCCTTATCCAATCCTGACAAACTAGAACTGAATGGCAGGGTACCCCCTAAACACCGCCCTTATCTAATCCTGACAAACTAGAACTGAATGGCAGGGTACCCCAAAAACATCGCCCTTATCCAATCCTGACAAACTAGAACTGAATGGCAGGGTACCCCCTAAACACCGCCCTTATCCAATCCTGACAAACTAGAACTGAATGGCAGGGTACCCCTAAACACCGCCCTTATCCAATCCTGACAAACTAGAACTGAATGGCAGGGTACCCCCTAAACACCGCCCTTATCCAATCCTGACAAACTAGAACTGAATGGCAGGGTACCCCAAAAACATCGCCCTTATCCAATCCTGACAAACTAGAACTGAATGGCAGGGTACCCCCTAAACACCGCCCTTATCCAATCCTGACAAACTAGAACTGAATGGCAGGGTACCCCTAAACACCGCCCTTATCCAATCCTGACAAACTAGAACTGAATGGCAGGGTACCCCCTAAACACCGCCCTTATCCAATCCTGACAAACTAGAACTGAATGGCAGGGTACCCCAAAAACATCGCCCTTATCCAATCCTGACAAACTAGAACTGAATGGCAGGGTACCCCGAAAACATCGCCCTTATCCAATCCTGACAAACTAGAACTGAATGGCAGGGTACCCCGAAAACATCGCCCTTATCCAATCCTGACAAACTAGAACTGAATGGCAGGGTACCCCCTAAACACCGCCCTTATCCAATCCTGACAAACTAGAACTGAATGGCAGGGTACCCCAAAAACATCGCCCTTATCCAATCCTGACAAACTAGAACTGAATGGCAGGGTACCCCCTAAACACCGCCCTTATCCAATCCTGACAAACTAGAACTGAATGGCAGGGTACCCCAAAAACATCGCCCTTATCCAATCCTGACAAACTAGAACTGAATGGCAGGGTACCCCGAAAACATCGCCCTTATCCAATCCTGACAAACTAGAACTGAATGGAAGAGTACCCCGAAAACACCGCCCTTATCCAAACCTGACAAACTAGAACTGAACGGCAGGGTACCCCCTAAACACCACCCTTATCCAATCCTGACAAACTAGAACTGAATAGCAGGGTACCCCGAAAACATCGCCCTTATCCAATCCTGACAATCTAGAACTGAATGTCAGAGTACCTCGAAAACACCACCCTTATTCAAACCTGACAAACTAGAACTGAATGGCAGGGTACCCCGAAAACACCGCCCTTATCCAATCCTGACAAACTTGAACTGAATGGCAGGGTACTGACAAACTAGAACTGAATGGCAGGGTACCCCGAAAACATCGCCCTTATCCAAACCTGACAAACTAGAACTGAATGGCAGGGTACCCTGAAAACATCGCCCTTATCCAATCCTGACAAACTAGAACTGAATGGCAGAGTACCCCCTAAACATCGTCCTTATCCAATCCTGACAAACTAGAACTGAATGGCAGGGTACCCCCTAAACATCGCCCTTATCCAATCCTGACAAATTAGAACTGAATGGCAGGGTACCCCTAAAGACCGCCCTTATCCAATCCTGACAAACTAGAACTGAATGGCAGGGTACCCCCTAAACATCGCCCTTATCCAATCCTGACAAACTAGAACTGAATGGCAGGGTACCCCTAAACACCGCCCTTATCCAATCCTGAAAAACTAGAACTGAATGGCAGGGTACCCCCTAAACATCGCCCTTATCCAATCCTGACAAACTAGAACTGAATGGCAGGGTACCCCGAAAACACCACCCTTATCCAATCCTGACAAACTAGAACTGAATGGCAGAGTACCCCCTAAACACCACCCTTATCCAATCCTGACAAACTAGAACTGAATGGCAGAGTACCCTGAAAACACTGCCCTTATCCAATCCTGACAAACTAGAACTGAATGGCAGGGTACCCCCTAAACATTGCCCTTATCCAATCCTGACAAACTAGAACTGAATGGCCGGGTACCCCCTAAACACCACCCTTATCCAATCCTGACAAACTAGAACTGAATGGCAGAGTACCCCCTAAACACCGCCCTTATCCAATCCTGACAAACTAGAACTGAATGGCAGAGTACCCTGAAAACACTGCCCTTATCCAAACCTGACAAACTAGAACTGAATGGCAGAGTACCCCTAAACATCGACCTTATCCAATCCTGTCAAACTAGAACTGAATGGCAGAGTACTCCCTAAACACCGCCCTTATCCATTCCTGACAAACTAGAACTGAATGGCAGGGTACCCCCTAAACACCGCCCTTATCCAATCCTGACAAACTAGAACTGAATGGCAGGGTACCCCCTAAACACCGCCCTTATGCAATCCTGACAAACTAGAACTGAATGGCAGGATACCCCCTAAACACCGCCCTTATCCAATCCTGACAAAGTAGAACTGAATGGCAGGGTACCCCCCTAAACACCGCCCTTATCCAAACCTGACAAACTAGAACTGAATGGCAGGGTACCCCCCTAAACACCGCCCTTATCCAAACCTGACAAACTAGAACTGAATGGCAGGGTACCCCCTAAACACCGCCCTTATCCATTCCTGACAAACTAGAACTGAATGGCAGGGTACCCCGAAAACACCGCCCTTATCCAAACCTGACAAACTAGAACTGAATGGCAGGGTACCTCGAAAACACCGCCCTTATCCAATCCTGACAAACTAGAACTGAATGGCAGGGTACCCCGAAAACATTGCCCTTATCCAATCCTGACAAACTAGAACTGAATGGCAGGGTACCCCGAAAACACCGCCCTTATCCAATCCTGACAAACTAGAACTGAATGGCAGCGTACCCCCTAAACACCGCCCTTATCCAAACCTGACAAACTAGAACTGAATGGCAGGGTACCCCCTAAACACCGCCCTTATCCAATCCTGACAAACTAGAACTGAATGGCAGGGTACCCCAAAAACACCACCCTTATCCAATCCTGACAAACTAGAACTGAATGTCAGGGTACCCCCTAAACACCGCCCTTATCCAATCCTGACAAACTAGAACTGAATGTCAGGGTACCCCCTAAACACCGCCCTTATCCAATCCTGACAAACTAGAACTGAATGGCAGGGTACCCCCTAAACATCGCCCTTATCCAATCCTGACAAACTAGAACTGAATGGCAGGGTACCCCTAAACACCGCCCTTATCCAATCCTGAAAAACTAGAACTGAATGGCAGGGTACCCCCTAAACATCGCCCTTATCCAATCCTGACAAACTAGAACTGAATGGCAGGGTACCCCCTAAACACCGCCCTTATCCAAACCTGACAAACTAGAACTGAATGGCAGGGTACCCCCTAAACACCGCCCTTGTCCAAACCTGACAAACTAGAACTGAATGGCAGGGTACCCCCTAAACACCACCCTTATCCAAACCTGACAAACTAGAACTGAATGGCAGGGTACCCCTAAACTCCGCCTTTATCCAAACCTGGCAAACTAGAACTGAATGGCAGGGTACCCCTAAACACCGCCTTTATCCAAACCTGGCAAACTAGAACTGAATGGCAGGGTACCCCCTAAACACCACCCTTATCCAATCCTGACAAACTAGAACTGAATGGCAGGGTACCCCCTAAACACCGCCCTTATCCAAACCTGACAAACTAGAACTGAATGGCAGGGTACCCCCTAAACACCGCCCTTGTCCAAACCTGACAAACTAGAACTGAATGGCAGGGTACCCCCTAAACACCACCCTTATCCAAACCTGACAAACTAGAACTGAATGGCAGGGTACCCCGAAAACACCGCCCTTATCCAATCCTGACAAACTAGAACTGAATGGCAGGGTACCCCGAAAACACCGCCCTTATCCAAACCTGACAAACTAGAACTGAATGGCAGGGTACCTCGAAAACACCGCCCTTATCCAATCCTGACAAACTAGAACTGAATGGCAGGGAACCCCGAAAACATTGCCCTTATCCAATCCTGACAAACTAGAACTGAATGGCAGGGTACCCCGAAAACACCACCCTTATCCAATCCTGACAAACTAGAACTGAATGGCAGGGTACCCCCTAAACACCGCCCTTATCCAAACCTGACAAACTAGAACTGAATGGCAGGGTACCCCCTAAACACCGCCCTTATCCAACCCTGACAAACTAGAACTGAATGGCAGGGTACCCCCTAAACACCGCCCTTATCCAAACCTGACAAACTAGAACTGAATGGCAGGGTACCCCCTAAACACCGCCCTTAACCAAAGCTGACAAACTAGAACTGAATGGCAGGGTACCCCAAAAACACCGCCCTTATCCAATCCTGACAAACTAGAACTGAATGGCAGAGTACCCCGAAAACACCGCCCTTATCCAATCCTGACAAACTAGAACTGAATGGCAGAGTACCCCGTAAACACCGCCCTTATCCAAACCTGACAAACTAGAACTGAATGGCAGGGTACCCCCTAAATACCGCCCTTATCCAAACCTGACAAACTAGAACTGAATGGCAGGGTACCCCAAAAACACCGCCCTTATCCAATCCTGACAAACTAGAACTGAATGGCAGAGTACCCCGAAAACACTGCCCTTATCCAAACCTGACTAACTAGAACTGAACGGCAGGGTACCCCCTAAACACCGCCCTTATCCAAACCTGACAAACTAGAACTGAATGGCAGGGTACCCCCTAAACACCACCCTTATCCAAACCTGACAAACTAGAACTGAATGGCAGGGTACCCCGAAAACACCGCCCTTATCCAATCCTGACAAACTAGAACTGAATGGCAGGGTACCCCGAAAACACCGCCCTTATCCAAACCTGACAAACTAGAACTGAATGGCAGGGTACCTCAAAAACACCGCCCTTATCCAATCCTGACAATCTAGAACTGAATGTCAGAGTACCCCGAAAACACTGCCCTTATCCAAACCTGACAAACTAGAACTGAACGGCAGGGTACCCCAAAAACACCGCCCTTATCCAATCCTGACAAACTAGAACTGAATGGCAGGGTACCCCCTAAACACCGCCCTTATCCAAACCTGACAAACTAGAACTGAATGGCAGGGTACCCCGAAAACATTGCCCTTATCCAATCCTGACAAACTAGAACTGAATGGCAGGGTACCCCGAAAACACCGCCCTTATCCAATCCTGACAAACTAGAACTGAATGGCAGGGTACCCCCTAAACACCGCCCTTATCCAAACCTGACAAACTAGAACTGAATGGCAGGGTACCCCCTAAACACCGCCCTTATCCAAACCTGACAAACTAGAACTGAATGGCAGGGTACCCCCTAAACACCGCCCTTATCCAAACCTGACAAACTAGAACTGAATGGCAGGGTACCCCAAAAACACCGCCCTTATCCAATCCTGACAAACTAGAACTGAATGGCAGAGTACCCCGAAAACACCGCCCTTATCCAATCCTGACAAACTAGAACTGAATGGCAGAGTACCCCGTAAACACCGCCCTTATCCAAACCTGACAAACTAGAACTGAATGGCAGGGTACCCCCTAAACACCGCCCTTATCCAAACCTGACAAACTAGAACTGAATGGCAGGGTACCCCAAAAACACCGCCCTTATCCAATCCTGACAAACTAGAACTGAATGGCAGATACCCCGAAAACACTGCCCTTATCCAAACCTGACAAACTAGAACTGAATGGCAGGGTACCCCAAAAACACCGCCCTTATCCAATCCTGACAAACTAGAACTGAATGGCAGGGTACCCCCTAAACACCGCCCTTATCCAAACCTGACAAACCATGTCAAGGGTGGCCATGCAGGATGTTTCCTGAAACTACCTAGGTACAAACTCCTGGAGCTGGATAACTTTTTCAAAACCCCTCGTCCTGCTGCTCCGTTCGGGACAGAAGGTTTGCCCCCGAGTGCTAAGGCCAGGGTTATCCTCCCTAGGATCAGTCTCCCACTGCCCCACACTCTGAGCAGGGACTTTGACATCACAGGCTGGGGAGGTGCTGGGGTGATGGGGAGGAATGAAATCCTGGCGAGTATGCAGGGGTGACTGATCTGCTTCTGCTGCTGGGATGGATACTCAGGTGTTCAGGGAAGAGAAGCAGTATCACCACCTTCTCCAACGAAGAGCCTTCCGGCGTGAAGTCTGTATTTCACTTACAGGCCTGTACGTGTCTCGCTCACCTTCCACTGCAAACAGGGCGATGCTGGACATCTGCAGGAGACTCAGATGCATTCCTTGGATTTTAAAGCTCACACAGTGCCGGCTTTGAGATAAGTACTGCAGCTTTTAGGTAGGAGAAAGAAGAACATAACTACCAGAACATAAGGGGTGCAGGCTGAGTGGGGCCAAAAGTCCGTCAGGCCCAGCCTCCAGTCTCCAGCAGGTCCCAAAGAACAGGGCATTCCTTGCTGCTCACTCCCAGGAATAAGCAGCGGTTTCCCCCAAGGCTCCTGGGATAATAATTACACATGGAACTTCAGCCTGGACGCTGGGCTGCACAAGGAGAGCAATGACCAGCAGGGAAAAGGAGATGATAAGGCCCCTGCACAGGTCCTTGGTGAGGCCTCACCTTGAGTAGTGCGTTCAGTTCTGGAGACCTCATCTCACAAATGACAGAGACAGGATGGGAGCAGTCCAGAGAAAGGTGACCAAAAAGACCATGAGAACAGCCTAGAGGACCTGAATACAGTATGTACACCCTGGAGGAGAGGAGTGACAGGGGAGATAGGATACAGACTTTTACATACCTCAAAGATATTAATGATGCACAAAAGCCAAAGCTGAAGAACTAAGGGTCATGATATGAAAGTCCAAGGTGCTGAAGCGAGAACTGTAATGGAGTTCAAAAGGGTGTGGGATAAACATGGTGAATCCTTAGAGGCTAAAGGATAGAAATCAAGAAAATAACCTGTATTAATTAAGGTATAACATTTCAGCATGGGGGTAACCTGCATGGAGCGGCAGTTACTACCCGTAACAGAAGGCATGGGGGTAACCTGCACGGAGCGGCAGTCACTACCCTTAACAGAAGGCATGGGGGTAACCTGCACGGAGCGGCAGTTACTACCCTTAACAGAAACATGGGGGTAACCTGCATGGAGCGGCAGTTACTACCCTTAACAGAAACATGGGGGTAACCTGCATGGAGCGGCAGTTACTACCTTTAACAGAAACATGGGGGTAACCTGCATGGAGCGGCAGTTACTACCCTTAACAGAGGGCATGGGGGTAACCTGCAGGGAGCGTCAGTTACTACACTTAACAGAAACATGGGGGTAACCTGCACGGAGCGGCAGTCACTACCCTTAACAGAAGGCATGGGGGTATCCTGCACGGAGCGGCAGTCACTACCCTTAACAGAAGGCATGGGGGTAACCTGCATGGAGCGGCAGTTACTACCCTTAACAGAAGACATGGGGGTAACCTGCATTGAGTGGCAATTACTACCCTTAACAGAAACATGGGGGTAAACTGTACGCAGCGGCAGTTACTTCCCTTAACAAGGCATGGGGGTAACCTGCATTGAGTGGCAGTTCCTACCCTTAACAGAAGGCATGGGGGTAACCTGCACGGAGCGCAGGCAGTTACTACCCTTAACAGAAACATGGGGGTAACCTGCATGGAGCTGCAGTTACTACCCTTAACAGAAACATGGGGGTAACCTGCACGGAGCTGCAGTTACTACCCTTAACAGAAACATGGGGGTAACCTGCATGGAGCTGCAGTTACTACCCTTAACAGAAACATGGGGGTAACCTGCACGGAGCGGCAGTTACTACCCTTAACAGAAGGCATGGAGGTAACCTGCACGGAGTGGCAGTTACTATCCTTAACAGAAGGCATGGGGTAACCTGCATGGAGCGACAGTTACTACCCTTAACAGAAACATGGGAGTAACCTGCATGGAGTGGCAGTTACTACTCTTAACAGAAGGCATGGGGTAACCTGCACGGAGCAACAGTTACTACCCTTAACAGAAGGCATGGGGGTAACCTGCACGGAGCGGCAGTTACTATCCTTAACAGAAGGCATGGGGTAACCTGCATGGAGCGACAGATACTACCCTTAACAGAAACATGGGAGTAACCTGCATGTAGCGGCAGTTACTACTCTTAACAGAAGGCATGGGGTAACCTGCACGGAGCAACAGTTACTACCCTTAACAGAAGGCATGGGGGTAACCTGCACGGAGCGGCAGTTACTATCCTTAACAGAAGGCATGGGGTAACCTGCATGGAGCGACAGATACTACCCTTAACAGAAACATGGGGGTAACCTGCATGGAGTGGCAGCAGTTACTACTCTTAACAGAAGGCATGGGGTAACCTGCACGGAGCAACAGTTACTACCCTTAACAGAAGGCATGGGGGTAACCTGCACGGAGCGGCAGTTACTACCCTTAACAGAAGGCATGGGGTAACCTGCATTGAGTGGCAGTTCCTACCCTTAACAGAAGGCATGGGTGTAACCTGCATGGAGCGGCAGTTACTACCCTTAACAGAAGGCATGGGGGTAACCTGCACGGAGCGGCAGTCACTACCCTTAACAGAAGGCATGGAGGTAACCTGCACGGAGCGGCAGTCACTACCCTTAACCGAAGGCATGGGGGTAACCTGCATGGAGCGGCAGTTACTACCCTTAACAGAAGGCATGGGGGTAACCTGCAGGGAGTGGCAGTTACTACCCTTATCAGAAGGCATGGGGGTAACCTGCATGGAGCGGCAGTTACTACACTTAACAGAAACATGGGGGTAACCTGCACGGAGCGGCAGTCACTACCCTTATCAGAAGGCATGGGGGTAACCTGCATGGAGCGGCAGTTACTACACTTAACAGAAACATGGGGGTAACCTGCATGGAGCGGCAGTTACTACACTTAACAGAAACATGGGGGTAACCTGCATGGAGCGGCAGTTACTACACTTAACAGAAACATGGGGGTAACCTGCATGGAGCGGCAGTTACTACCCTTATCAGAAGGCATGGGGGTAACCTGCATGGAGCGGCAGTTACTACACTTAACAGAAACATGGGGGTAACCTGCACGGAGCGGCAGTCACTACCCTTATCAGAAGGCATGGGGGTAACCTGCATGGAGCGGCAGTTACTACACTTAACAGAAACATGGGGGTAACCTGCATGGAGCGGCAGTTACTACCCGTAACAGAAGACATGGGGGTAACCTGCATTGAGTGGCAATTACTACCCTTAACAGAAACATGGGGGTAAACTGTACGGAGCGGCAGTTACTTCCCTTAACAGAAGGCATGGGGGTAACCTGCATTGAGTGGCAGTTCCTACCCTTAACAGAAGGCATGGGGGTAACCTGTATGGAGCGGCAGTTACTACCCTTAACAGAAGGCATGGGGGTAACCTGCATGGAGTGGCAGTTACTCCCCTTAACAGAAGGCATGGGGGTAACCTGCATAGAGCGGCAGTTACTCCCCTTAACAGAACACATGGGGTAACCTGCACGGAGCGGCAGTTACTACCCTTAAGAGAAACATGGGGGTAACCTGCATGGAGCAGCAGTTACTACCCTTAAGAGAAACATGGGGGTAACCTGCACAGAGCAGCAGTTACTACCCTTAACAGAAAGATGGGGGTAACCTGCATGGAGCGGCAGTTACTACCCTTAACAGAAACATGGTGGGTAACCTGTACAGAGCAGCAGTTACTATCCTTAACAGAAACATGGGGGGTAACCTGCACAGAGCAGCAGTTACTACCCTTAACAGAAACATGGGGTAACCTGCATGGAGCGGCAGTCACTACCCTAAATACCTTCCTGGGCAGACTGGATAGAGTATTTTGGTCTTTTATCTGCTGTCACTTACTCTGTTACTATGTGTTATCTGCAGAATTGCCTTCTTTAAGGTGTAATGCCCCCTCCGTATGACCTGTCACACTGATACGGTTTGTACCCTGGTATTGTAGTGTTGCATTAGTTACCCTCGTTCCGCCAGGTCTATGAACTGTCAGTTGTGCCTATTCCTTCCTTTAGTGCTACGCACTCTCTCTCTCCTTCTGACAATTCAAAGTATAGTTTTCATTTCTCTTGGCAGCCTGTTTATTATTAGCAGCTGGGACGGGTAATTTGGAAGGAGACGTTACTACTTACTTGATAGTTTCCTTTCCTTTAATGAAGACAGGATAATGCACACCAGTGGATAAAGCACCTCTGCCAGCAGGTGGAGACACCACAGTACAGATACCCCTGCACTGACATCAGCCCACCAGTATTCTCTGCAAACGCCAGCTGTGCACATCTAAAGAATAGGTGAGCACAACCATTAAGACAACCATTCAAAGAGTCACTTAACAGAAAAGACACCCAGGTCAGACAAGGAGCGTAATATTAGTAATCTAGGGACTGCACCCGGAAACGCAGCCACTCAGGAATTCACTAGCACCAGCATCCGGCAGCCAAGGGCGGAAAGGTGGATTAACCTGTTTTCATTAAAGAAAAGGAAATTATAAGGAAAGGAGTAATTGCTCCTTTCTTAGCATTCATCCAACATTAGTGGGATGTACCAAAGCTGCCCACGGTCCGATCAACACTGCATGCGCGAAGGCTGCGTCCTCCCGGGCCTGCACATCCAGGTAGCAATACCTGGAAAAGGTGTGTAAGGAGCACGTTGCAGCTCAGCAAATGTCGATGGGAGACAATCTGACCTCTGCCCCACCACAGTGCCTGAGCCCTAACCTGAGTGGGCAATGGCTTCTCAGCATTCAGGTGCGCGGCCGTGACTACCTGCTTAATCCAGCGAGCTGTTGTAGCCTGCGACGCCGGATCACCCTGCTTACCACCACCATGGAGTATCAACAGCCGGTCCCATCTTCCCTGAGAGGTTCAGAAACCTCTAAATACCTCAAGACAATGCCTCGTGACGTGCAAGGACCATAACAGGCGATATTCGTCTATCTTGTGCATCCTTCAACGCCGCTCCCCTTCTACGGGGATGGTCGTCCACTTGGTGATGGCGCACACAAGCACCTCCACGTTTGGAAAGCACAGTTGCTCTCTCCCAGCTGTATCCGGGGGCCTACAGCCCTTCCAAGGTCCGACCCCCTTCAAAATTAGCTTCCTGGGTGCACCATTCAAGATCAATCAATTCCTGAACAGCCTCCGTAACAGGGAAGAAACATGAGGCGTTTTATGCAAAGAAATCAAAATGGGACCTTCCTTTGGTTCGGACACGGAATCAGTCCCCAGTACCCCCAGCATCTTCAAGGTCTGGGAAAGCAGAGCCGGTAACTCCTCTCTGTGACAGAAGTGCAACACAGTCCTACACGGCCCCAGTCACGGAGGAATTTCCCCATCCTGCAGGGAGCAAGGATCTGCTTCACCGTCCGTGCCATCCGGGTCCCGAGCGGCGCGACTCGCCAGTAGGACCAGACGTACTCCGACGCCTTACCCGCGGCGCCAGGCACAGGGGGCGTGGGTCCTGCGCCCACCGAACCTCCTTCCCCCGCCGCCGAACCAGTCAGGGGGGGGGGGCGCCAGATTCAGCTCTTTTTCCATTCCCGCATCTTGCTGGGAAGAGGCGGGCTTAGCAAAATCAGATTTATTTATTTATTTATTTCGGATTTTTATATACCGGCATTCTCAATACAAGTATCGAATCAGGTCGGTTTACATAGAACAAAACTGTCGCAATAAAGGCGTTACATTAAACAGCGTTTCTTGACATATGAGTAACATATAACATATAACATATCATATAAAATATAAATAAATAATACAAATTTTAAATATAACATAGACTATAATAATACTAATAACTCGTCAACAGGACGTGGATAAATACAAAGGATGTTTAAGGCCTGAGTATATATCTTGAATAATTAGAGGGGTAGTCTAAATAGTGATATGTGGGTACATAGACCTTGTTGCTGTGCAGAGTCCGAGTAGTGCATGAGTAAAAGGAGACTGATAATCCGAGAAGGAGTCTTAAAACAGGTGTGTTGTTCAGATCTGACGTGGTTAGATCTGGAGGGGAGTATGGCTGATCGAGGATCTGATGTTGGACTATTTTTCTCTTTGACCGGTGTCGGAGTGATCTTGTGATTCTGTATAGGCTTGCCTGAAAAGCCACGTTTTTAGGTTTTTCTTAAAAGTTGGATGACAAGTCTCTTGGCGAAGATCCGGCGGTAATGAGTTCCAGAGGGTGGGCCCGGCTGTGGAGAGTGCTCGTTTTGTTCGTTTGGTTTTGATCGGGGGAGCATATAAGGAGCCTTTGTAGTTGTGCCTGATGGGTCTTTGTGAAGTGTGAGGGTGGAGTCGTGAGTTTAGATTTAGGTGGGCAATGCCCATGATATCCTTGTGGATCATTGATAAAGTCTTGTAGGTGATTCTAGCTTTTATAGGAAGCCAATGAAGGCTGTGAAGAATAGGTGTTATGTGGGCTCTTTTATTTGTGTTAGTGAGTAGTCTCGCTGCGGCATTCTGCACCATCTGTAAAGGTCTTGTGGATAAGGCTGGAAGGCCTAGCAGTAGAGAGTTGCAGTAGTCCAGCTTAGACAGAATTATGGACTGGACTACTAGCCGGAAGTCACTGAAGTGAAGAAGGGGTTTAAGATTTTTTAGCACTTGGAGTTTGAAATAGCATTCTTTAGTTGTGTTGGTAATGAAGGATTTAAGGTTGAATTTGTTGTCGAGATGCACCCCCAGGTCTCTGACGGAGGTGCAGTGGTTAATAGTTAGTTTTGAGAATTGTGTAGCGCTTTGGGAGTTGGTAAGGGTATGGTTTTCGTCAGGTGAGATGATGAGGATTTCTGTTTTGTTTGGATTGAGTATGAGGTTCAAGCTGGATAGCAGGGTGTCGATAGCTTGTAGGCAGTTGTTCCAATGTGCCCAAGTTTTTTGCAGTGATTCTGTGATGGGCATGAGGATCTGGATGTCATCTGCGAAAATATAATGTTTTAGCTTGAGGTTAGAGAGTAAGTGGCAGAGTGGAAGTAGGTAAATATTAAAAAGCGTAGGGGAGAGAGATGATCCTTGAGGTACTCCTCGAGTTGATTTGATAGGATGCGATTCTTCATTATTGATTTTTACTTTGTAGAATCTGTTCTCCAGGAACGATTGGAACCAGTTATGCGCTTCTCCTTGAATTCCTATGTCGGATAGCCGTTCGAGTAGGATGGAATGGTTGACTGTATCGAATGCGGCGGATAGGTCAAGAAGAGCAAGGAGGTATGGTTGTTTTTTTTCGAGATTAAGAAGGATGGTGTCGGATAACGATGTTAGAAGTGCTTCAGTGTTTTGTGATTTCCTGAAGCCGAACTGGAAAGGGGAGAGAATATTGTTATCTTCCAGGTATTCCGACAATTGCTTGTTGACGAATCTTTCCATCACTCTTGAGATCAGGGGAAGGTTAGCGATAGGGCGGAAATTTGCAGGGTCGTCCGTTGAAAGGTTTGGTTTTTTTTTAGTAAAGGTTTTAGAATGGCTATTTTGAGTTGATCTGGGACCTTTCCTTGGGTTAAGGAGCAGTTGATGATGTCTGCTATTGATTTAGAGATGGTGTTAGGAGTCGATAGGAGAAGATTCGAGGGTATGGTATCCAGAGAATGAGAAGATGGTTTGAGCTTCTTGAGAATAAGTTCGATTTCCAATGATGAAGGAGTTTCGAACGATGATAAGCTGTATTCTTTGTAATGTGCTGAGTTTGTCAGCTTTGGTACTGTTGTTTGTTGGTTGGAGATTGGCTTAAGGAGGTTGGTGATCTTTTTATCAAAGTAGATTGCTAGTTCCTCAGCTTTGTTGGCTGCTTGTTCATCTGGAATGATAGGTGGGGTGGGTTTTGTTAAGGAAGATACAAATGAGAATAGAGCTTTTGAGTCCAGTGCAAAGTTGTGGATTTTTTTTGCAAAGAAGTCTTTTTTGGCCTTTAGGATGGCTAATCTGTATATGTTGAGATGGGATTTATAGTTTAGCATTGTGGTGGTGGAAGGAGACTTGCGCCAACTGTTTTCTTTTTTCCAAAGTTCTTGTTTGAGGGTTTTGAGTGTTGGAGTGTACCACGGTTGTCTTTTTGCTTGGGGTGGTTTTAAGGATTTGGTGATAGAAGGACATGTGAGATCTGCGATCTCATTTGTAATGTTGAGCCAGGAGATGATAGCTGTGGAAGCGTCTGTTAGATCCAGTCGGTCGAGTTCTTTGGAAAGAATATTACTAAGATTGTCTATGGGGCAGGGTTTCCTGTAACGTATAGTGGTTGCTGGAAATATGGGACGAGGCTGGTCTTTAATTTGAAGTTCTGCAGAGATGACGTGATGGTCCGACCATGGGACTGGGACGCACATAGGGTTCTTGGTTGGTGTTATGCCATAGTTGAGAAAGATCAGGTCGAGGGTATGTCCCGCTTTGTGAGTGGGATCTTTAACTATCTGATTGAAGCCTAGGTGGTTGAGTGCTGAGAGAAGGATATCACAGTTATGGGTTAGAGGTGCGCTGTTTACATGTAAGTTAAAGTCTCCCATCACAATAGCTGGTTTATCCTGTTTGCAATGTTTTGTTGTGAATTCAATTAAAGGTGATGGGTCTGTGTCTAAAGTTCCAGGTGGTGAGTAGACTAAAACTATTTGTAGATGGTCCGAATTGAAGAAGGCGATTTCAGTATTGTTTATTGTGGTAGATAATTGGAGTGAGAGCCCTAGGCCCTTTTTTGTGGCTAGAAGGATCCCTCCACCCCTTTTTTTGATTCTGGGGATTGAATGAATGTCATAAAGATGGTTGGGTAGCTGGTTTAATAGTACTGTGTCAGTGGGTTTCAGCCATGTTTCAGTGATGGCGCATATATCGGGGTTGTTGTCCGTCAGGTGGTCATTGAGGAGGTGGAGTTTTTTTGTGATCGATTGTGCGTTGAATAGTGTGAGTGTGAATAGTGTTAATCCTAGCGTTTGAGAAATGGGGGAGATCATGATTGGAATCAATCTCTGTTGTCGTATGCCTAGAATCCTGGGTTTATTGGGTTTGAGTTTGGGGGTGTACTGGATAGTGGGTATAGGTGAAAGGTGCATGTTGAGGTGCTGGTGTGTTGAGTTGAATCCTTTCTTGGAATCTGGAGATGTGGTTGAGATTACGGAGGTCTGGTAGCTTGTTGGATGAAAGATGGGTGGCTGTTAGGAGACAATTAGATGAGTGGTTGCTGTGTGGATGGTAAAAGAGTGGATGATGGTAAGATAGATGTGTGGATGCAGGATTTTGTTGGATGCAGGATGAGAGAGTAGTTTCTAAGAGGCATTGCAGTAGACTGTGGGGATGGTTGCTGGGATATGATACGATTGAATTGCTGACGATTGATGGGTGATGTACTCGGTACTTTGATGAAGGCACATGTGCTGTTGGTTTTCTCCGGATGAGTTGTCCTGATTTGAGTGCGAAGAGTGTGTTTTAAAGGTATAAATGTGAACGTTCCCAGGGCTGACCTGGTGGGTGTAAGCGGTCTTGATTCTGGGGCGCTCGGGAGTCTCGTTGTAATAGAAGGTTTTAACCAGCTCTCAATGTTGGTTGGACGTTGTAAGTAGACAGGAGCGCTCCGTGGCTCTCAGGGGCTGCACGAAGGGGCGCACAAACCTTTGTGCGCCCCTTCGGCGCGCGACGCTCGGCGCGCGGCGCCTAGGATGACCGGGTTTATATCCCTGTGTGCTTCTCTGTGATTGGTTGAGGGTGATTGGTAGAGGAGGGCCTGACTTGAGGCTTCCTGCGCCGGTGGGCGGCGAGCGGCGAGTAATCCTGATCGTCGCGATGTGAAGCAGAAGCAGGAGGAGGTAAGTATGGAGCTTCCCCGTGGCTGGAGCGGGGGCCCACGGAGGTAGGGCGAGAGTTAATGGCCTTACCCCGATGGGCTCAAGCGCCGGCTGCGCGGGCCTCTCTCCCAGCTCCTATCTGCTCCGGGGACCTGTTTTCGTTGTGCGGTCAGCGGCAAAGAGGGCGCCTGCGGTCGAGCCGGCTTTTTAAATTTGGCGCGGTCGCGTATTGCTGATGTCACCAGTGCGACAGGGGGGTTGTCGGTCTGCTTGGTGTTGAGGAGGGCTGGACTTGAGGCTTCCTGCGGTGGTGGGCGGCGAGCGGCGAGTAATCCTGATCGTCGCGATGTGAAGCAGAAGCAGGAGGAGGTAAGTATGGAGCTTCCCCGTGGCCGGAGCGGGGGCCCACGGAGGTAGGGCGAGAGTTAATGGCCTTACCCCGATGGGCTCAAGCGCCGGCTGTGCGGGCCTCTCTCCCAGCTCCTATCTGCTCCGGGGACCTGTTTTCGTTGTGCGGTCGGCGGCAAAGAGGGCGCCTGCGGTCGAGCCGGCTTTTTAAATTTGGCGCGGTCGCGTATCGCTGACGTCACCAGCGCGACAGGGGGGTCGTCGGTCTGCTTGGTGTTGAGGAGGGCCGGACTTGAGGCTTCCTGCGGCGGAGATGGAGATGGAGATGGAGACGATTCTCCCTGAGCAGCACTAACACAAATTAGAGGGGAGGCCGGGCCGAGATGCGCGCACACGGAAAGCAGCAGAGAGGGCAAGGCGCTTAGGCTTCTTTGCTATCGGCTCCGCAGCGTCGTCCGTAAGCTCCAGCAGGCATCTCAGAACCGCGCGCCAGCGGTGCTCGCAACAGGCGCTTGAAAAAAACAGGCAATCAAAAATTAGGCGCCTAATACGCCGTTCAGGTAGACGCACAACTGAGCACGCAGCTCGGCGCACAACTAGACGCCCAGCCGGGCGCGCAAGCATGAAGCGACCTACCCGAAGAAGGCAGCCTCATGCGCAGAGAAAGAGCGCGTCAACACCACGGCAGCCTAGCACGCGGCGAACAATCCAAGCCTGGGAGCGGGGCCAAGCCCAGAAGGCTGCTCAACCTGCCAAGCTGACCACGTTCCCAAGCTCCCTCGGAGGCGGGAACGGATGTCGGTTCAGCGTGCCGAGCACGGGGACCAGAGGGGACAGGAATCCCTAACCTCTTTTTTTTAAAATTACTCTTTACCCGAGTTTAGCCCGTCCGGCCGAGTACAGAGACAACCTCCGCCTGCGTGGGGAGAGGGCATAGACCTTCACCGCCACGCTCGGCTTCATGCATCCGATTGCCTTTCAGTTGTTTTGTTTGTTTTTTTTACAGCTAAGTCCATGCCGGCAAAAACCAGCTAACGGACCAAGGCACTCATCTGAGGGAGGGATCCGAAGGAAACTCGACTAAGGGAAGGACCTTAAGCTATCACCACAGGAGAGAGGGGCAATAAACTTTCTTCTTTTCTCCTTCTATAAAAACTCTTAAGGCAATCCCCAGTAAGGAGATGCACATCCACCATCTGCTGGAGACGGAGAATACTGGCAGGCTGATGTCACTGCAGGGGTATAGATACTGCGACGTCAGCTTTGCTCGGTCTCCATCTGCTGGTAGAGGTGCATAACCCCATTGGTCGTGGATCCACCTATCTGAATGTTAAGAAATCGTTTTTTTTCCTGCTCTGAGCTACTTCAGCTCCTACCACAACCTCTCTGTCTAAGATGGGAACCTCCCTTACTCCCTCTCCCCAGAAAGATAAAAGTTGCATGAGACGCAGCCTGCCGAAACCCCCCAGTCCTGCCCGTGGGATATATGTCGTGCTGCACCTGCCAGTCACGCAGCCTGCGCCCTGCCTCATTGGAGAGAACCCTGGAACTCACGTTGCTTGCGCTCTGCATGCGGCATGTGAGGTATGCGGTACATCACGTGTGCTTTGTGTATGCTCAGAACAGATATCCGTGGCAGGCTCAGGGCTGCTTCTCCCTGTCCTCAGATCCCACGGGGATATAACACACACATCCTGCCAAGAAAGAGGTGCCCCTGGTGCAGGAAGAGGGCCAAGGTGGAGAGGCTGTGGAAAGCAGGAAGTGCTGCCCTGGAGGTGTCCCTGCAGAGTGCAGTGTGTGAGAGAGCCCAGGTTTCCACCTTCCCACAGCAGCTGCTAGGCAGCTCATGTGCCAGAGTCAGGACAGTGCAGGGAGCCAGCCAAAAGGGAAGCACGTTAGCACCGGGCTTCTCAGGGTCAAGGACACGGGGAGGGCCGGGCTGTGCAAGAAATAACTTGAACTTCCGAGGCTGCAAGCAGGGAGAGAGGGAGGGGGAGGCGCCTGGAGAGGCAGAAAAGCAGAGCCGGAGGCACTGAGGCACAGGGTCCTCTCACCCTGCAGTCCCAATGTGCGCTCACCTGCCTCCTCAGTGAGGGCAAGAACCAGGAGTGCATTACTGCCAGTCCCAGGGCAGTGAGTGCTGCCTCTGCAACACCTCCAGACCCACAGCAGTGCGGTTGTAATGCTCAGTCCCAGGACAGTATGAGAGTGCTACTCCCAGTCCCAGGGCAATATGTGCTCCCTTTCTGACATCCTCAGTCCCAGGGCAGTGTGTCTGTGACACCCCCAGCCTCACAGCAGTGTGTGCTGCCTCACTCCCAGTCCCAGGGCAGTGAGTGCTGGATGTTGCCAGTTCCAGACCTGAAACGCTCCTTCCAGTAAAGTGGATGATGCTGTCAATGCTTAAAGTGAAGGAAGGGGAGCCAGGAATGAAGCAGCCCTGGGGGACGCCCTCTGCCCTGCCGTGTGATCCCCGAGAGCTTGAAGTGGTAGAAAGGGGTCCAGGGCCCTTCAATCTCTCCCGGACAGAACTGAACGGCTCCCGAGGCTCAAATGGGAAAACAATCCCACGGATGTTTCACCATTTGTGGGGCCGACGAGTTTTGCAGAATTCGGCTCTAAGAATCCGTTACGGTCACATTCACAGATAGGAAGCTCCCATTTCTCTCCTTTCTACAAGTGCAATGCTTTCGCTGAAGGGATATTCAGACCAGGATATACAGGCCCGGCGCTTGTTGCAAAGCTGAATTCACAAACAAATGAGGGCTCCTACCAGGAAAAATGGGCAGCAAAGAGGCAGAAATCCTCCTGAACTTCACTGCAGGTCCAAAGGAGACCGTTTAAAGACTGGGTCAGTTTGCAGAGCACACATGGTCAGGCAGGATAAAATGTTATTTTGGACTTTCTGTGCCAGATCTGCCTGGAGGGGTTTGGCATCACAAAGCATCCGGTGCACATTAATAAACAGAGTTAAACCGAAGCATAGCTGGTGGGGGAGCCAACCATGCAGTTGTCTGGGGAGAGGTTGTAAAGGTAATGCACATGAAATAACGTTTCCAGAATCCCTGCTTCCAGCTGAAGTGATGGGCTCCTTAACACTGCACGGGACTTTTGGTTTTTTTGCTAGCGGCAGATAGGCTCATGGAGCTGGAGGTGCATTGACCGCCCTGGCCTTTCTGACTGGAGCCACCATCTGCTAATGCACCTTAGCTCTTGACATGACCCTTTTCTGCCAGAGGCTACGTTCACGAGATGCTCTTGCTGCCCGAATGCACCACACCAGGTTTAACTCTGCAGATTCTCCCCCTAGGCCAGGAGCGCACAGGCCCCTGGATGTGCTGGAGGTTACCGGGGGGTCAGCTGGAAGCAGACTCTGGGAATTTCTGGCTCCTGCAGAGGTGGCGTTTCCTGCCCTCCAGCCTCCGCCCCAGCGCCAGACACAGGGAGAGCTCGCCGCCTGCCTGGGGGCTCCAGCGGACAGGGACCCAGCCAACCCAGCACTCAGCAGTTCCCTCGCCATGCTATTTAGTGAAAACTTCTTTTGTTTCCATAAGGCAGGGTGGGATGAAAGCGACTGCCTGTGTGTGTACGTGTGCTCAGCTTTCCTGCCTGCACTGCACCCAGCAGGCCAGGAGAGACAGCCGGACGACTCAGGGCACGCCCCCCCCCTCCCAGGGCTGCCGGACGGTGCTCAGAACAGACAGCTTGGCTAGGCCTAGTTATGACTAAAAAATGCAAGATTACAATGTCAGCCATGCAAGAGGGCACAATCCAGACTGGAATCCCTTGCCCTGGAGCTCAGAGACTCACGTTTCTAGGTTATTGCAGGGAGATCCCCAGCTTTCTGTACACCCGACCCAGCTGAATTCATGGGCTGAAAACACTTTAAGTGTGAGCCAGCGAGGTGATGTTTCAGGATGATAAGGATTGATGGGGCAATATGCCTAGTCTTATCTGAGAACCCCCCAACTCCACACCGTCCCTGCAAGCCAGCTCTGCAGCTTGGCAGTTCTTTGCTGGCTTGCTCCTGGATCTGATCGTAGAGATGAGATGTGAACTTATTGGATGCTCCAGGAAATCCACTGAAAGAGCACAGCCAAAGGCTCTCGAGGCCCCTTCCACTTATGATGTGACGAGATGCACTATAGGTACATTCGGGTCCCTGCTATGCAATGTAGCACACGCAAGACCCATATTGATTACAGCAGTGTGTCCCAACCAGCGTGCCACGGCACAGAGCCTTCAGACCTGATCAGGCGTGCCACGCAAGAGCCGTCACTGCCTGCTGCTCAGATCCAGGCCATAAGAACATAAGAACAAGCCATGCTGGGTCAGACCAAGGGTCCATCAAGCCCAGCATCCTGTTTCCAACAGTGGCCAATCCAGGCCACAAGAACCTGGCAATTACCCAAACACTAAGAAGATCCCAAGCTACTGATGCAATTAATAGCAGTGGCTATTATTTAAGTGAACTTAATTAATAGCAGGTAATGGACTTCTCCTCCAAGAACTTATCCAATCCCTTTTTAAACCCAGCTACACTAACTGCACCGACCACATCCTCTGGCAACAAATTCCAGAGCTTTATTGTGCATTGAGTAAAAAAGATTTTTCTCCGATTAGTCTTAAATGTGCCCCATGCTAACTTCATGGAGTGCCCCATAGTCTTTCTATTATCTGAAAGAGTAAATAACTGATTCACATTTACCTGTTCTAGACCTCTCATGATCTTAAACACCTCTATCATATCCTCCCTCAGCTGTCTCTTCTCCAAGCTGAACAGCCCTAACCTCTTCAGCCTTTCCTCATAGGGGAGCTGTTCCATTCCCCTTATCATTTTGGTCACACTTCTCCAGCACTTCGCAGCAACAAGAGACACCAGTGACGGCTCTTAAACTTGTAGTTCTCTTCTGAGCACATGTGTAGTCTTGCATATGTAGAGAGCTAGCAGGCTGATTCAGTAAAGTCCGCAGGAGAGCGGGCCACTCTCCTGTGCGCGCGATTCAGTATTTAAATGAGGCCCGGCGGTAGAAACAGGCAAAAGGAGGCGCTAGGGGCACTAGCGCCTCCTTTTGGCCCGGAGCGGCGGCTGTCAGCGGGTTTGACAGCCGACGCTCAATTTTGCCAGCGTCGGTTCTCGAGCCCGCTGACAGCCATGGGCTCGGAAACCGGACACCGGCAAAATTGAGCATCTGGCTTTCGACCCGACAGCCGCCGGCTGACTTCAATTTTTTTTTCTTTTTTTTTTACTTTTTTTACCCTTCGGGACCTCTGACTTATTATCGCCATGATATTAAGTGGGAGGATGCACAGAAAAGCAGTTTTTACTGCTTTTCTGTGCACTTTCCCGGTGCCCGAAGAAATTAGCGCCAACCTTTGGGTAGGTGCTAATTTCTGAAAGTAAAATGTGTGGCTTGGCTGCACATTTTACCTACTGAATCGCGTGGGAATACCTAATAGGGCCATCAACATGCATTTGCATGTTGAGGGCGCTATTAGGTTCGGCGGGTTGGACGTGCGTTTTCCGCCCCCTTACTGAATAAGGGGTAAGGGAAAATGCGCGTCCAATGGAGCGTCCGACGGAGCGCACTGTACTGTATCGGCCCGTAGAATGGGTAAATGTGAATTGGTTATTTACGCTTTTGGATAATAGAAGGATTGGGGGGCACTCTATGAAGTTAGCAAGTAGCTCATTTAAAACAAATCGGAAAAATTCTTTTTCATTCAATGCACAAACAAGCTCAGGAATTCAGTGCCAGAGGATGTGGTTAAGGCAGTTAGTTTAGCTGGGTTTAAAAAAAGGTTTGGAGAAGTTCTTAAACTGCTATTATTCAAATTTTACTAAAGGAATAACCACTGCTTATAACCGGCATTAGCAGCATGGGATCTAATTAATTATTTGGGTAATTGCCAGGTTCTTATGGCCTGGATTGGCCTCTGTTGGAAACAGGATGCTGGGCTTGATGGATTCTTGGTCTGACCCAGTATGGCAACTTCTTAAGTTCTTATGCATGCATGCATCCTTCGCAGATACAGCATAAGCCCCGGGTGTGGGAACCAACAGGAAGCACGCAGGGCACGGCCAGCCCACTCCTCCACACTGGAAGGCTGCTGCATTGTGACAGGTCCATGTGTATATCTAACCCCTCTCTCCCTCTCTTTTAAATTTTGGAGGAGAGGCTGGGGCTTTTAGTGCTTTTCTAGCTCTTCCTTTGGCCATCATGAGTTGTATTGTGTCCACACTGCTTGCTCTGCAGAGGCTGGTGTGCCACACGACGCTTTTATTAATCTACTTGTGCCTTGCGCTGGGAAGCACCGGGAGCCTGAGAGATGCAGTGTGACAGAAGCACTGGAATGGGGAGGGCCAGATGGGCCTGTGTGAGGGAGCATGGGCAGCCTGAATCCCCCCTGGTTCCAGCGTCCGTCCGCAGCCATCGCCTCGTCCCTTCCAAGGAAGAGAAAGCGCCAGCGCTGCCCGCAGTGGGAGAGGATCCCGGCTGGAGGCTTTTCTGATGGCCGGGATGAAAGGAGGCGGAAAGTGGATACAACTGGGAAACGGAGAGGGGGGTCAAGATGATGCTGAAAAGTGAGGGTGGAGGGCAATGGGATCGGGGGGAGAGAGAGACTGCTCTCCATTGTTTGACTGTGAGCCCTCTGGGGACAGGGAAAGAAATACCTGCAGTATCTGAAAACAGGTTGCCTTTGGCTACCAATGAGAACTCCTGAGCAGGTCTGGGAGATGCTGGGTAGAGGATGAGGAAGAGGGTTAGAGCTTGGTTGTTATAGTGTCCTGCTGCCCCTGTGTCCTGACACCCTCACGAGGCCCATGAAATCGCTTTCATAAAGGCTAATATAGCAATTATTATACTGCAATTAAGGCCTTTCAGCTTTGTAATAGAAAAAATCCCCAACTAACAGGGCAAGTTGAAGAGGTCCCTGCCTGATAATGCAGCTCTTCTACCTTTTAATTTAAAAATCATTTCTATCCCATACCCTCCAAGGCTACATAAAAGCACAGATAAAAAGAAGTGGCAAACACTAAAATAAACATCGATTCAGCTGCCCGGCGCTGTTCTACAAGCTCTTTATAAACAACCCTTATGGAACAACCCTTATGGAACAACATTCCACAACATTTAAGCTCAATTCATAACATCAAAGCATTCAAAAAAGAACTAAAAACATGGTTATTCAGCCAAACTTTTAGAGATGGCGTGGGTTAAGAAATCCACCCCCTTTCGAACCATTACACATTGACGCTCCCTTTCCTTCGACGATCCCCTCTATTAAACACTTTCTCCCCTCCCCTCCCCCCCTACCCGCCTCTTCCCCTCTCACCTCCCCTTTCATCGCCCTCGTTCCTCATGCAACCTTATCAAGTCTTTACCTGAAACCACCTAACATACCCCGAGCTCCTTCCCAGACCCATTTCATACATTATCCCTCCCCTGCTCAGATTGCTATTTGTTCCACATAATAGCTAATGAATATCATATATTATATCT
Organism: Rhinatrema bivittatum; assembly: GCF_901001135.1. NCBI lineage: Eukaryota > Metazoa > Chordata > Amphibia > Gymnophiona > Rhinatrematidae > Rhinatrema > Rhinatrema bivittatum. The sequence goes on from NC_042622.1 coordinate 8,232,455, forward strand.
TCGTATAGATTATCTCCTGTATATAATTTTCCCATTTAATATGTTAAATAAGGTTCTACTCTTTGAATGTTAAAGATAGTTATAAGATATTTGTATGTATTACGTTGTTATCCTGTAAACCGGAGTGAAGGCAAAACGCTATACTTCGGTATATAAAAAACCCCAAATAAATAAAATAAACCCTAAACCAGTGGAGCTTTCTAAGCTGCCTTACTGCAGTGCTAATGTATTGCAAAGGCTCTGCAGAAGGCTCGCTCTCTCTCTCTCTCCTGGACTCGCACTCACCCAGGGAGAGGTTAGAGATCATTAGTGCTACTTTATATTGAATGCAACCAGAGCTGGCGCTAGGGGATCCCTGATGCTTGATCCTTTCAAGGTCTGAGACAGCTGAAGAATTAATATCATTACAGCTTCCCCCACCCCCAGAGGATACTGGCTCTTCTTTAACACTCCAGGCTTCCTTGTGGCATTGTATAATTAACAGATCAATTACAGAACGGGGCTTGAGTGGCAATCACAGCCAGCCTTCCATTCAGTATGTGCAAGATACTCAGAGCACACACAATGCCATTTTATTGTCAGGTTTTTTTTTTTATGATCCGTCGCAAATCATCCCAGAAAAAGAAAGTTGCTGCCAATTTCTTGTATTATTTTTCCCTTTAACTTCAATTTTGTTTTCTTGATTTACACAGCTGTGCCAACGAATGTGCACCCAGACAAGTCCCTTCGGGGAGCAAGTGTGAGTGCCCAGGAGATGTTGGGCAATGCTACACTCATAGGGCAGGAGACAGGGATGCAGTGTGGTGTGTGGCTGACGGTGCAGATTCTGCATCGTTGCAGGGAAACACCTAAGCCTGCAGCTCGTGCACTCTGAAGGGGGTGGGGAGGGGCAGGGGTAAGACTGAAAGTGCAGATTCCTCATTGAGTTGGAGGGATGCACCCAAGCATACATCTTGTTGCACTGGGGGATGCAGTGGAGGTGCAGATTTCTCATTCAGTTGGACGGATGCACCCAAGCATACATCTTGTTGCACTGGGGGATGCAGAGGAGGTGCACATTCCTCATTGAGTTGGACGGATGCACCCAAGGATACATCTTATTGTACTGGGGGATGCAGTGGAGGTGCAGATTCCTCAATGAGTTGGACGGATGCACCCAAGCATACATCTTGTTGTACTGGGGGATGCAGTGGAGGTACAGATTCCTCAATGAGTTGGACGGATGCACCCAAGCATACATCTTGTTGCACTGGGGGATGCAGTGGAGGTGCAGATTCCTCAATGAGTTGGACGGATGCACCCAAGCATACATCTTGTTGTACTGGGGGATGCAGTGGAGGTGCAGATTCCTCAATGAGTTGGACGGATGCACCCAAGCATACATCTTGTTGCACTGGGGGATGCAGTGGAGGTGCAGATTCCTCAATGAGTTGGACGGATGCACCCAAGCATACATCTTGTTGTACTGGGGGATGCAGTGGAGGTGCAGATTCCTCAATGAGTTGGACGGATGCACCCAAGCATACATCTTGTTGCACTGGGGGATGCAGTGGAGGTGCAGATTCCTCATTCAGTTGGACGGATGCACCCAAGCATACATCTTGTTGCACTGGGGGATGCATTGGAGGTGCAGATTCCTCATTCAGTTGGACGGATGCACCCAAGCATACATCTTGTTGCACTGGGGGATGCACTGGAGGTGCAGATTCCTCAATGAGTTGGACGGATGCACCCAAGCATACATCTTGTTGCACTGGGGGATGCAGTGGAGGTGCAGATTCCTCATTGAGTTGGATGGATGCACCCAAGCATACATCTTGTTGTACTGGGGGATGCAGTGGAGGTGCAGATTCCTCAATGAGTTGGACGGATGCACCCAAGCATACATCTTGTTGCACTGGGGGATGCAGTGGAGGTGCAGATTCCTCAATGAGTTGGACAGATGCACCCAAGCATACATCTTGTTGCACTGGGGGATGCAGTGGAGGTGCAGATTTCTCATTCAGTTGGACGGATGCACCCAAGCATACATCTTGTTGCACTGGGGGATGCAGTGGAGGTGCAGATTCCTCAATGAGTTGGACGGATGCACCCAAGCACACATCTTGTTGTACTGGGGGATGCAGTGGAGGTGCAGATTCCTCATTGAGTTGGACGGATGCACCCAAGCATACATCTTATTGCACTGGGAGATGCAGTGGAGGGTAGCTGAAGGTGCAGGTTCTGTGTTGTATTTGGGAGGGGCAGGGGTGTGTGGCTGATAATGCAGAATCTGCACCAAGTCCAAGGCCAGTGCCAGTGCCAGCATTTTTAGTTCATCAGAAGCCTATACAAGCCTGGAAAAGATAAGTGCTGAAAGTGGTTTAAATATTGTCAAGATTGTTTGAAAGAATTGTGTGCTATAGAGTTTTGCACTGTAATCAGAATTAAGTTAGCAAGGGTTAAATCGATACATATATAGAAGGGTTTTTTTTCCAGTGACGGCAGCTTCAAATGGCTATATGGACTGCTGAGAATTCTCAGATTGACATCATGTGGGTGTGCTGTCTGAGGTGTTTCCCCTATTTTTCCATTGCTCTTGATAATTATGTAGGGGCTAGATGTGGGTTCTGAAGTGATAAAGTATAATAGTAGAAGATAAAAATTAAAAAATCTTCAGAAAGGTTTTTTCAAATCTTGACATAATCGTTTCTCTGTCAACCTCGAAACAATGGCAGAAATGTAAGCAATGCTAACCGCACTGCTCTGGTTTCTAACCGATTGATAGGCCAAGACGCTTCCTTCGCAGACCAACTGCCCTGAGCAGACTGCTGCTGACATACTGCTCCCTATCCAGAGAGACTGGCATCGGTAGTAAGAATTACCCAATCCGGGATCTCCAGATCGACACCATGAATTAGATTGGAAGTAGGTAGCCACCAAGACAGACTGTCCCGTGCAGTACCCTCGAGAGGTAAGGGAAAATGGAATTCCTTGGAGAGCGGATTCCACCGCGCCAACAGAGCTCTCTGCAGTGGTCTCATATGCGCAAAGGTCCACGGCACTAACTCCAGAGTTGAAGCCATTGAACCCAGGACCTGCAAATAATCCCAGACTCTGGGTACCGGTAACCCCAGCAAGTGCCGAACTTGACCTTGCAACTTCCAATCATGCTTCTCTATAAGATATACCTTGCCCTTCCGCGTGTTGAACCGAGCTCCCAAATACTCGAGGGTCTGTGACGGTACCAGGTGGCTTTTTGCTAGCCGAGATATTCCAGTGCATTTATCACCTTCTGCACCGACCGGCAACAAACATCCTCCAATTTTGCCCTGATGAGCTAGTCATTCAGGTAAGAGTGCACCAGCATTCCTTTGCAACGTAGTGCCACCGCTACCACCACCATTACCTTGGTGAATGTGTGAGGTGCCATGGCCAACCCAAAGGAAAGAGGCTGAAATTGGAAATGCTGACCCAGCGCCATGAACAATTGATGATCTGGCCAAATGGGAATGTGCAGGTACATCTCCATCAAATCCAAAGAAGCCAGAAACTCTTCCTTGTGCACCGCCGCAATTACCAACCTCAGGGTCTCCATCTGGAACCTCGGGACCTTCAGCGCCACATTTACATGCTTCAAGTCCAGAATTGGGCGGAAAGTGCCTTCCTTCTTTGGAATGACAGAGTAAATGGAATACCTTCCCTCACCCTGTTCACCCTGAGGAACTGGAATCACTGCCCCTAACATCCACAACTGGTCTAGCATCTCTTGCACCACATGTTGTTTTTCCAACAACCCACAGGAGCAGACCAGGAACAAGTAGTGGATGGGGTGAGCAAATTCTAATGTGTAACCATCTCTTACTATACTGAGGACCCATTGATCCTGAGTAATTTTGGCCCACTCCCCGTAAAACCGCGTTGAGTGACCCCCCCCCCCATAAAGGGAATAGCAGAATGGATCAGCCTCGCCTCATTGCGAGAATTTAGCCCCCTTAGCTCCACCTCCTGTGGAAGCTCTGAAGGGTCTCCAACCTCCTCGAAAGGACTGACCTTGGGGAGAGAACTGCCTCTGCGAACCTGGGGCCCTCTCGTAGGACGAGACCTCTTACCATCTAAAAAATGTGACCGAGTATGAAAAAACCGCTTGCCCATAGGCTTGTCCTCTGGCAACTTATGCACCTTATTCTCTCCCAGATCTTTCATCAACTGCTCCAGGTCCTCTCCAAACAAAAGGCATTCCTTGAAGGGCAGAGAACCCAACTGGGACTTAGATGATACATCCTCCGACTAGTTAAGCATCCATAACAACCGCCTGGCTGAAACCACGGATCCCATAATCTGAGACAAAGTTCTCACCAGGTCATACAAAGTATCTGCAACGTACGCCACCATTGCCTCTAAGCGCTCCACTTTACCTGCCTCGTCCCCAGACGTCGCTTGTCCGTCCTGAAGCTGCTGCACCCAATGCAGGCAAACTCTTTGAATGAAACTGGAACAGATGGTCGCCCGCAAGCTCAGGGCTGACACCTCAAATATCCTCTTGAGGTGAACCTCCAGCTTCCGATCCTGCACATCCTTCAAAGCTGCGGAACCCGTGACCGAGATAGTCGTGTTTTTTGTTACCACCGACACCGCAGCATCCATGTTTTGAAGGAAAAACAGCTCCAAAGTCTGCTCCGGCAAAGGATAAAGCTTCACCATCATCTTCCCCTCTTTAAGCCAGTGTCGGGGGCACCCACTCCCGATCCACCAGCTTCTTCACCAACTTCTGATAGGGGAAGGCCCTTGTGGGACAAAATCTCCCGAAAAAGGCCGAGGAGCAGCAGGCAACTGAGTGGACCCAGCTACAGAGGACCCAGGCACAGGCAGATCTGAGGCATCTATCCCATCTGCCCTCCCCTGCTCCTCCACGGGGCTCACATGGACTGGGGAAAGCCTCAGGGAAAATTCCCCCCTCCTCCGTCGGTGCGGCCAGTGCCGCATGATAATCCAAAATGGCCGCAGTTCCTGTGCCGACGGAGAAAGAGACCCTGACCCGCTCCGAACGCCGGCATGCAGGGACAGCCACCACAGGAGACCTCTTACTTTTCTTCATGGCTCCCAGGACCCACGGACAGCCCTCATGCCCCTGAAACACAAACCACACACAGACCAAGGTGGCTCAGACGAGCTGGCACTGAGCCGCGCACCATGATTTACTCAGCGGGAAAACCCCCCTTCCAAGCCCGGAACGCACCAAAAACTCAGGAGAGACAGAAAAAGCCCCTCTCCCCGTGCCGCCAACCTCACAAGGGCAGAGAGCAGTCCCTCAGAACACCCAGCCCTCCTGTGCCTTACCTCCATCTGACTAGACCTTTCTCTGGCACTCCTGACCCCTTTTTTTTAAAACTTTAGCAAAAACTTCCCTCAGCATGGAACACAGAGCTGGCCAGCACTAAAGGAGGATCAGCAAAATTCACAAAAAAAGAGAGGCAAGCTGAGAAAATCAGCTGCCTTAGCAGCCTTGTGAAGGGGAGGGATCGGGACCACCAGATTTACACTCCACGGGACAACGAAGCGAGCAAACAAAAAGGTCACCGACCCCCAGCTCGTCCACCTCAACCAGACAGGGAAGGATCCACCAGGCCCCAAAAACCCCCTGGGAGGAAGTCTCGTAAAACTAGAAAACTCTCCAGACTGTAGAACTGCAGGTTTTGCACCTCCACCATCTGCTGGAGACAGAGAAATACTGAGGAACTGCAGGAGCCAACAGGGATTATAAAGCAGTGTCAGTGAAACTTGCTCTGTCTCCATCTGCTGGCAGGGATGCATAAATCCAGGAGTCTGGACTGATCCGGGTACATACAGGGAACGGCTAATCTCCTCCCTACCACTTCTCGCTAAAATATCAGAGAAAGTTGTCCTTACTCAGTGGCAGGACTATCTGGAGGAGAATAATTTCCTCCATAATTCTCGGTTTGGCTTTCGCCCGGATATATCATGGAATCCCTTTTACTTTCCAGTTTCAATGATATATGGCAGGGCTTTCCTCATTCCTCATTCTTTTAGACATATCATCAGCTTTCGATATTCACAATCATTCCCTTTTGCTGGACCGTCAGAAGTCACCGTTCACGCCTGGTTAACCTCCTTCCTTTCTAATCATTTTTTCCAAGCGGTCATTGGCAATTCTTCTTCAGAATCGTACCACTTGTTCCCCAGAGATCCTCCCTTTCCCCTACTCTCTTCAATATTTACCTTGCACCCCTCTGCACACTGCTATTCGATCTAGGTGTGTCTCTTAGTTTGTATGCAAATGACAAATGTCTTTCTTCCCATTCTTCCAACAGTCCCATCGGCAATGAATAAAGTAGCCACCTGTATGACAAAAATCAAGGGATGGATGACAGTCAATATGCTGGCCCTTAACATCAGGAAAACAAAAATCATGATCCTTTCTCACTCCCCTTCCTTAGATGCCCCCTCAAACTGCTATACTATCCCTATATTATTGAAGGTATGAAATTTCGGGGTTCTCATTGATTCGCCTCGTCTCTATGGCCTCATATTGGGTCGCTGAGTCAATCCTCTGATTTCAAGCCTTGTTTACTGTGCCCTTTGAAGCCACTTCTCTGTTGTTCTGATTTTCGTACCATCATTCAATCCCTAATCTTGTCACCCCTGGATTATTGTAATGGTTTTGCCCAACTCTCATCATATGCTCTTCAGTTAATCCAAAATTCTGCTGCTCGTCCAGTCTCTGGTGCCTCTCTACAGCGTCACATTTCTCCGGCTCCCACTGAGTTGCACCGGTTGCCCATCATCTGGCGGGCACAATTCAAAACTCTCACCTGGATCTTTCAGGCCCTCCATGGGTTAGCCCCACCTTGCTCATCTTCCTCTATTTGGATATAGCAGCTGGCTTGCAGCCTCCTCTCCTCCTCCCAGCATTTACTAGAAATCCCCTCCCTTAAACAAGCAAGGCTGTTGGAGTCTCGCAAGTCCATTTTTTCTATTTCGGATCCAGCCCTATGAAAAAGTCTCCCACTGGAAATCAGAGGAGAAAAAGACCTGCTTCGTTTTAGGAAGCTGCTAAAATATATCTACTTACCCTGGCCTTTCCTTCCACCTCCAACCTTTGAAATTTCTGGCAGATTTTGTTCCTTATTTACTATTGATGTTCAGTGTTATGGAATTGTTTTAAGTTTGCATGTATTTTGTTATCCGCTGAGATTTGTGGATCAGCGGAATAGAAGTTTGTATAAATAAATAATGTGAACTGCTTTGGGTGAATTTCATATTCAGAGAGGGAGGTTATAAATCCAACTAACTAACTAAATATAATACACTCACAGCCAAGGGACGATCTCAGCCACACAAGGGATCCATTTCATTGCACCTGTAAAGAAAGCATTCTTAGTACATTTGCAGATTGTGCCTAACAATGATTACAAAGAAAAATACGTGCACATGTATTGGACACATGGTAACACACACAAAAAGGAGTTCAATCAGCACGTTTGAAACTTGTGAGCAGTAGCACCACTCATCAAAGCTTCAACCCTAGCTACTGTCCATTTGTGCACCTTTCACGTGCATTCAGAATTTAATCAGATGAAAATATGCGTTATCTAAAACGGAGAATCTGGAAGACTGTAAGTCTTAAGCAGCTGTCTGCCAACAACTGCAACCAGTTTCATTGGCTGCCTGGTGGTTTGATTTTATTTCCGTTTCTTAGATGGGCTTTCTCATGTTAGCAGGAGGACAAAATCTCTTTCCCACCTCCTCACATGCACCAGAGTAGACAGTCAGGCTGATGCAATAAGACATATTTTAAAACAGGTGCTCGTATTCAGCTCGTATTGAGCACCTGTTTCCCTAATGCATGCACAAACATCTCTCCTAGGCGCCCGATGCTGTATTAAAATCAGCTGCTGCATTATAAAGACGCACTATGGAGAAATTATGCATTCCTAACGCTCAAATGCATCGGGAGTCCAGGAGATGTGGTTGTGCACCCACACCTGCAGCGGGAGCTCCATAGGAGCGTCTATTTTATTCCACCTCAGATGATTTACACACTCAATACACACACACACCTGCAGCGGGTGCTCCATAGGAGCGTCTATTTTATCTCACCTCAGATGATTTACACACTCAATACACACACACACCTGCAGCGGGAGCTCCATAGGAGCGTCTATTTTATCCCACCTCAGATGATTTACACACTCAATACACACACACACCTGCAGCGGGAGCTCCATAGGAGCGTCTATTTTATCTCACCTCAGATGATTTACACACTCAATACACACACACACCTGCAGCGGGTGCTCCATAGGAGCGTCTATTTTATTCCACCTCAGATGATTTACACACTCAATACACACACACACCTGCAGCGGGAGCTCCATAGGAGCGTCTATTTTATCCCACCTCAGATGATTTACACATTCAATACACACACACACCTGCAGCGGGTGCTCCATAGGAGCATCTATTTTATCTCACCTCAGATGATTTACACACTCAATACACACACACACCTGCAGCGGGAGCTCCATAGGAGCGTCTATTTTATCTCACCTCAGATGATTTACACACTCAATACACACACACACCTGCAGCGGGAGCTCCATAGGAGCGTCTATTTTATCTCACCTCAGATGATTTACACACTCAATACACACACACACCTGCAGCGGGAGCTCCATAGGAGCGTCTATTTTATCTCACCTCAGATGATTTACACACACAATACACACTTGTCAGATGTTTTGCAGCTTTGCGAGATGGCGGTTTGCATTTACATGGATTGTATTTGATATATTTGACTATGATCCATCAGAGGAAGATTTCTTTGTGACAATATGCACCCAGCTGAATTTTTGGAGACTCTCACAGACATGTTGTGAGTTTCTCTGTGACAATATTTTCATGGACATTTAGACTGTGCTCACTTTTGATATAAACATCGTTTTCTTACATTTGGATTGAGACAGCACAAAGTACCCAATGAGGAGAGCACATTTTTGCTAATTGTTGAGAAGTTGGAGCTCATGAGAAGAGCTTTCATGCCTATGATTTGTATTTGGAAATGCAAATGTTCTTAACTGTGCATTTGGTAATAAGTTGTAAACCGATGTGATGTTTTCTACGAACGCCGGTATAGAAAAACTAACAAATAAATAAATACATTCAAATACCCTATGAGGAACTTATCCCTTTGTGGTGAGTGTTGCGTGAATTGACCTGTTTTCTTCTTCATGTAATAAGATCAACTTACAAGGGGACATTTTGCCAAGAACAATTTTTGTTACAAAAAAATATGTACAATAATAATGTCCTATGAGGAATATTTTTTAGATTATGTTTATTGTGGGCTCATGAAAATATTTAATATAATTAATGAACTCTATGAGGGATTCTTAAGATCTGTGCCATACATACCCAACGGCCAGTCTGTTTCCATTGAGACCTCTAAGCTGAGTACAGGTTAGTGAAGGGGGGAGGATCCATTCAAATTAAGCCCCTCCCCCTGAAAGGCTTTATAACAGCTCTTTCCCGAGAATCTGGGTGCAGTCCTTTATGTTTTTTGGAGAGTTAGGAGGTAGTTAAGGAGCTTAACCTGTTTTGTGATTTTTCAGGCCCAGTCAGAGGAAGCAAGCTAACCCAGCCTGGGGAACTTGACCAGGGTCAGGAGGGTTTTCCTTCCAGTCTACTCACTAGCTGGATAGTTTATCCTTCTGGCTACCAGAAACACCACTTTCAAAGTAAGATCCTTTATCGTTACCCTTCTTAAAAGTTCAAAAGGAGCCATACACAACCCTATAAGGACTAAATTGATGCCCAATCTTCCAGTCTCTTGCAAGACTGGAAGATTGGGCATCCAAATGGCAGATGAAATTTAATGTGGACAAGTGCAAGGTGATGCATATAGGGAAAAATAACCCTTGCTGTGGTTACACAATGTTAGGTTCCATATTAGGAGCTACCACCCAGGAAAAAGATCTAGGCGTCATAATGGATAATACTTTAAAATCGTCAGCTCAGTGTGCTGCGGCAGTCAAAAAAGCAAATAGAATGTTAGGAATTAGAGATGTATATCGTGTGATCGATCGTCTTAATGATCGATTTCGGCTGGGGGGGGGGGGGAATCGGATCGTCGCGGTTTTGTTTTTTAAAATATCGTGTAAATCGTAAATCAGGGGAGGGCGGGAAAACCGGCACACTAAAACATCCCTAAAACCCACCCCGACCCTTTAAAATAAATCCCCCACCCTCCCGAACCCCCCCAAAATGTCTTAAATTACCTGGGGTCCAGTGGGGGGGTCCCGTTGTGATCTTCCACTCTCGGGCCACGGATGGGTTGATAGAAATGGCGCCGGCGCTACCTTTCCCTGTCATATGACAGGGCAAAGGTAGTGCCGGCGCCATTTTGCTTCCTGTCCCCCGACGTCACGAGTGTAGGAGATCGCTCCCGGACCCCCGCTGGACCCCTAGGGACTTTTGGCCAGCTTGGGGGGGCCTCCTGACCCCCACAAGACTTGCCAAAAGTCCAGCGGGGGTCCGGGAACGACCTCCTGCACTCGAATCGTGGCGCCGGCCGTACGGCAACACGATTAGAGTGCAGGAGGTCGTTCCCGGACCCCCGCTGGACTTTTGGCAAGTCTTGTGGGGGTCAGGAGGCCCCCCAAGCTGGCCAAAAGTCCCTGGGGGTCCAGCGGGGGTCCGGGAGCGATCTCCTACGCTCGTGACGTCGGGGGACAGGAAGCAAAATGGCGCCGGCGCCATTTCTATCAACCCACCCGTGGCCCGAGAGTGGAAGATCACAACGGGACCCCCCCCACTGGACCCCAGGTAATTTAAGACATTTTGGGGGGGTTCGGGAGGGTGGGGGATTTATTTTAAAGGCTCGGGGTGGGTTTTAGGGATGTTTTAGTGTGCCGGTTTTCCCGCCCTCCCCCTTCCCCCGATTTACGATTTTTGACGATAAATCGGGGGAATTCCTAATAAATATCGCCTCTAACGATTTTTGACGATTTAAAATATATCGGACGAAATTTTAAATCGTCAAAAAACGATTCACATCCCTATTAGGAATTATTAGGAAGGGAATGGTTAATAGAACGGAAAATGTCATAATGCCTCTATATCGCTCCATGGTGAGACCACACCTTGAATACTGTGTACAATTCTGGTCGCCACATCTCAAAAAAGATATAATTGCGATGGAGAAGGTACAGAGAAGGGCGACCAAAATGATAAAGGGGATGGAACAGCTCCCCTATGAGAAAAGACTAAAGAGGTTAGGACTTTTCAGCTTGGAGAAGAGACAGCTGAGGGGGGATATGATAGAGGTGTTTAAAATCATGAGAGGTCCTGAACGAGTAGATGTGACTCGGTTATTTACACTTTTGGATAATAGAAGGAGTAGGGGGCATTCCATGAAGTTAGCAAGTAGCACATTTAAGACTAATCGGAGAAAATTCTTTTTCACTCAATGCACAATAAACCTCTGGAATTTGTTGCCAGAGGATGTGGTTAGTGCAGTTAGTGTAGCTGGGTTCAAAAAAGGTTCGGATAAGTTCTTGGAGGAGAAGTCCATTAACAGCTATTAATCAAGTTTACTTAGGGAATAGCCACTGCTATTAATTGCATCAGTAGCATGGGATCTTCTTAGTGTTTGGGTAATTGCCAGGTTCTTGTGGCCTGGTTTGGCCACTGTTGGAAACAGGATGCTGGGCTTGATGGACCCTTGGTCTGACCCTGCATGGCAATTTCTTATGTTCTTATGACATATCTTCTGCACAGGAAGATGCAAATGCTTTGTCCCTCAAAGGAAGCAAACCACATCTGGGTGAGTAGCCAACGACTGTCCATGTGCTTTGCCCCGGAGGCAGCCCAAGGCCACATCCTGGACCTTAAGAGAGCCAAAGGCCAAGCCTTTTTGCAAAAATACCAAGATGTAAGCTATTGAGGTCTGAGTCGAGACTATCCCTTGACTCGTACACCAAGACTCAAAGACCTTCCAGACTGTTAAATATGATAAAGATGTGGAAGTCTTTCTAGCTTGCAACAGGGTGGAAATGACATCCTCTAGATATCCTCTCTCTCTAAAATGTCTCCTCTCAAAAGCCAAGATGTGAGACAAAAGCGATCCGCCCTCTCTGAAAATAGTGGACTTGCCACAGAAGTTTCAGTAAATGCGTGAGTCTCAGTGAACCATCCACTGCCATGTTGATCAGGTCCACAAACCACGGGTGCCGTGACCACTCTGAAACCACCAGAATCTCCTCACTGGGGTGATTTTCTATTTGTCTTTACACATAAAGAAGAATCCCTCGGCATCAAGGGAGCTTTGTGTTCTCTTCTGCGACTGCAGAACCAGGATGCTTTGGCGTTCTTCTGCGAAGCAATCCAGTCCTGAGTACATGTTTTATGATAATCCTGAATATATGACTAGATAGTATTTATTTCTGAGTTAGCCACATCTCTGGCTCTTCCTCCTCCCAGTTCATGTGCCCCTGTTTTATTGTAACTTTTGTTCACTTGTTCTCTCTTCGCCTATTGTTCATGTTGATGTTAATGTTTTTTGCACCATTGTTTCTTGTAAACCGATATGATATGATTGGTATCATGAATGTCAGTATAAAAAAAGCCCTAAATAAATAAATAAATAAGTCCAGGTGGAAAGTACCCCACCGGTGACAGATCAGATCCATCACCTCCTTAGACAGCTCCCATTCTCCAGGATACAGCTTCTGTCCACTCTGGCAATGTGAGAGGCTGCTAGCATAGCTAGATGCTGTTCCGCCCAAAGAACCAACTCCTGAGCTTCCTGGGCCACTGCTTGACACCTGGTTTGTTCCCTCTTGTTGACTGATATAAGCCACCATGCTGCATTGTCTGCCAAGATGTGCACCGAGTGACCACTCAACACAGGCAGAAACGCAATCAACGCATACCTCACTGCTCTGGTCTCCAAATGATTGATAGACCAGGACTTGCATATCCAGCATAGCTCTCTGCTTCAACGGCAGGGGAGAAGAAAAACTGATACTTCACACATCCAGCAGAGCTCTCTGCTTCAACGGCAGGGGAGAAGAAAAACTGATACTTCACACATCCAGCAGAGCTCTCTGCTTCAACGGCAGGGGAGAAGAAAAACTGATACTTCACGCATATCCAGCATAGCTCTCTGCTTCAACGGCAGGGGAGAAGAAAAACGGATACTTCACGCATATCCAGCATAGCTCCCTGCTTCAACGGCAGGGGAGAAGAAAAACTGATACTTCACGCATATCCAGCATAGCTCTCTGCTTCAACGGCAGGGGAGACGAAAAACTGATGCTTCACGCATATCCAGCATAGCTCTCTGCTTCAACGGCAGGGGAGAAGAAAAACTGATACTTCATGCATATCCAGCACAGCTCTCTGCTTCAACGGCAGGAGAGAAGAAAAACTGATACTTCATGCATATCCAGCATTGCTCTCTGCTTCAACGGCAGGGGAGAAGAAAAACTGATACTTCACGCATATCCAGCATAGCTCCCTGCTTCAACGGCAGGGGAGAAGAAAAACTGATACTTCACGCATATCCAGCATAGCTCTCTGCTTCAACGGCAGGGGAGAAGAAAAACTGATACTTCACGCATATCCAGCATAGCTCCCTGCTTCAACGGCAGGGGAGAAGAAAAACTGATACTTCACGCATATCCAGCACAGCTCTCTGCTTCAACAGCAGGGGAGAAGAAAAACTGATACTTCACGCATATCCAGCATAGCTCTCTGCTTCAACGGCAGGGGAGAAGAAAAACTGATACTTCACGCATATCCAGCATAGCTCCCTGCTTCAACGGCAGGGGAGAAGAAAAACTGATACTTCACACATATCCAGCATAGCTCTCTGCTTCAACGGCAGGGGAGAAGAAAAACTGATACTTCACGCATATCCAGCATAGCTCCCTGCTTCAACGGCAAGGGAGAAGAAAAACAACCAATAAGGGCTGAATAACATAGTCTGGGTAAAAACAAATAAGCATGGGTGCAGCTTGCTTATTGCGGCGGTTACTACCCCTACTACCCCTAACTAATCAAGCTTGATATTTCACTTGGATGCAGCTCCATCACTGCTCTCTACATTAATGGTGGGGGTGGAAGGGAAATAGAACCAAGAGCTAAGAGAAACAGATAAGTTTGAGAAACAAATGTGTGAAGCTTGCTGGGCAGACTGGATGGGCCGTTTGGTCTTCTTCTGCCGTCATTTCTATGTTTCTATAGGACTTCTCTTCCTCAGACCACTGTCCCAGAGCAGACTGATTCTGGCATACAGCTCCCCAGCTGAAGAGACTGGCATCCATGGTAACCACCAGACAATCTGGGACCTCTAAGTCCACTCCGCGCCGCAAATGCTCTTGACCAAGCCACCATGAAAGACTGAACCTGGCAAGCTTTTCGAGAGACAGCAGAAGATGAAACTGCTCCAACAAAGGATCCCACTGGGAAAGGAGTGCCTGCTGTAGTGGCCTCATTTGTGCAAAGGCCCAAGGAACTAGCTCTAACGTCGAGGCCATAGACCCCAAATCCTGGAGGTAATCCCAGACCTTGGGCATCACCGCATCCAACAGGCTGTGCACCTGACTCTGCAACTTGAGAACACGACCCTCTGTCAGGAAAACTCTTCCTGCCCTGGTGTTGAAGCATGCTCCCAAGAATTCCAGAACCTGAGAGGGGGTGAGATGACTCTGCCCAATTCTCCACCCACCCCAGCACCTCCAGTTGCTGCAAGACATGAGCCACCGCCTCAACAGCAAGAGCTTCCAACTTTGCTCGGATGAGCCAGTCGTCCAGATATGGATGAATCAAGATGTCCCTTTTTCTGAGTGCCACTGACACCACCACCATCACCTTGGAGAATGTCTGTGACGCCGTTGCCAAGCCGAATGGAAGGGTGCAAAACTGAAAACGCTTGCCGAGAATCATGACATGGAGAAATTTCTGGTGATCCAGGTGAATAAGAATATGTAGATAAGCTTTGGTCAAATCTAGAGACACTAGAAACTCTCCCTTGTACATAGCTGCGATCACTGAGTACAGTATTTCCATTCAAAAATGAGGAACCTCGAGAGCGACATTCACCTTTTTTAAATTCAAAATTGGACGGAAGGTCCCCTCCTTTTTCGGAACCACGAAATATATGGAATACCTTCCTGTCCTTTGTTCTCCCACCGGAATGGAACCATGGCTCTCAACGCTTGTAACCGCTCCACGGTTTCTTGAACTACCATTTTCTTTGGGAATGAAGCGCAAGGAGACAAGGTTGAAGACCTCTAAAACGTAATTGTCTCTTATCATGCTGAGGACCCACTGGTCTGACGTGATTTTGGTCCACTCTTCATAAAAGAGTCAGTCGCCCTGCAATAAAGAAAGAGAGGAGTGGACCGGCCTCATTTCATTGAGAGGACTTGGTTCCGCCAGAGCTGTGTCCCACACCTTCTCTGCCTGACTTTCTGCTCCCTCGAAAGGACTGATTCCAGGATTGCTGCCTCCTGGCGCCTTGCCTCTGAAGCCCCGCCGAGGGCCTACCAGGATGAAACCGCCTATTTCGTCGAAACTGGGACCGCCCTGAAAAGGACCCTATGTTACCTCTGGGCCTGTCTTCTGGCAGTCTATCCCCCTTGGTCTTCCCGAGACACTTTATGAGCTCCTCTAAGTCCTTGCCAAATAGGAGCTTTCCCATTCAAGTGGGAACAGGGATAAGTGGGAAAGCTCCCAACCGAGACTTAGACCACACATCTGTCGACCAGTTCCTTACCCAAAGGAGCCTTCTGGCCAAAACCACAGACATCATAATTCTTGAAGACGTTCTGTGATCAGGTCATATAGGGCAACTGCCACACAGGCCGCTGCTGCCTCCAGACAGTCTACCTATTTAGCCTCCAATGGAGATAGCGATTTCATGGTCTGCAACTGCTGAACCCAGCGCAAACTGGTAGACACCTCAAATATCTTTTTGAGATGAATCTCCAATTTCTTGTCCTGCATGTTCTTCAGCATCGCTGAACCAGCCACAGTAATAGTGGTCTTCTTAGTGACCGCAGACACATCCACCTTAGGAAGTGCCAACAACCCGAGGGTGTTCTCCGACAATGGATACCGTTGTTCATCGCCCAGCTTTTTTACCGACCTGTGAAACAGAAGAGCTTTCGCTGAACCCCTCAGACCATCCATGACCAGGTCCACTCCCTCTTGATTGGACTCCTCCTGAGGAACCTTGTTCCCCAACTCCTCGAGGGCATGCGGAATTAAGGACTACAACTCCTATTTCCAGAATAAATGTACTACCGAAGGGTCGTCCTCCTTGGCCACCAGCCCCTGGCCCAAACCTTCATCCAGATCTGACCCATCCGGACCTTTTTAGGGACAGTTGGATCAGTGTCAGCCCCGGATGGATCCGTAAACAATGGAACCTGTGGAGCTTCTTCCAAGTCGTCAGAGTTGACATGGACTGCCCAGTGCAGTCCTCATCCTGAGAACCTGGATGCCTTACGCAGAACCGGGCCCCCAGAATGATCCTTTTCCCCATTCAAATAGGGTTCCTTCTGATTAAAAATGCCCTGCTGCACCGGAGAAGGCGGAGAGGGAAGGTCCTCACCCCCCCACCCCCACCCTGAAGCAGTTCAGAGAGGCCCTCAGCCCTAGACAACATGGCCGACTTTCCCATGCTCGGCAGGGGAGGGGTGACTGCCGGCAAAGACACTCACGTGCTCGTTATGGCTCTAGCCTGCCGTTCCTGCGCAAGCTCCGATGGCCCCGATCCACCCTTTCCTCCAGAGAGGCATCAGGAGTATAGCCCGATGCGAGAGAGACGTGCCTGCACTTCACCGCACGAGCGGCATGCACTGCCATGTTCCATAGCCTGAAGCCGTGCCGACTACACAGAGGCCCAGCCACATGGCAAAACAGCCCTGCTGTGCCGTGCTCTCCACCAAGACTCTGCGGCCCACACGCTCACCTCACAAGCAGCTGCTCCAAGGCCTCCAACACAGCTGACCTGGCCACAAACACCTTATTGCTTCCTGTTGGTGCCTAGCAAAATAGTAGAAGCCATTCTTAAAAACAAAATCACTGGCTATATAGATAGAAATGGCTTAATGGAGAAGAGTCAACATGGGTTTAGTAAGGGAAAGTCTTCTCTTGCCAATCTTTTATAATTTTTTAAAAGGTGTAAATAAACATGTGGACAAAGGTTAGCCGGTTGATTTAGTGCATTTGGATTTTCAGAAGGCATCTGACAAAGTTTCCCATGACAGACTCTTCAGGAAATTACAAAGTCATGGGATAGGAGTCAGTATCCTACTCTGGACTCTTAACAGTTAAAAGGCCAGAAACAGAGGTTGAACTAAATGAGAAATTACTACTTACCTGATAATTTCCTTTTCTTTAGGATAGACAGATGAATCCAGAACCAGTGGGTTATGCACCTCTACCAGCAGGTGGAGACGGAGCAAAGTGAAGTCACAGTATATATATACTCCTGCAGTGACATCAGCCTGCCAGTATTCACTTCAAAAGCAACTGTGGACGGATTAGCAAAAACGTGATTAAAAACAGACAACCAATACTGTACTCAAACAACAAGATACACTGATCAAGAATGGATTAACACTGGTCTAGGGACTGGATTAACACTCACCAGTAATCCCTGGAAACACGTAGACATTCAGGAGGACCATAATGCACTCATTTGGCAGCAAAGGGAGGGAAGCTGGATTCATCTGTCTGTCCTAAAGAAAAGGAAATTATCAGGTAAGTAGTAATTTCTCATTTCTTAGCGTCCAGTCAGATGAATCCAGAATAAGTGGGATTTACTCAAGCTACTCACCAGCGGCGGACTCACGATGTCGGACCAGCCTGGATATTTGCCACCTAGGCCAGCCCAGGACATGTCAAGTGGTCTGCCGAGCACGGCTCTGTCACGGCCACACACGGCAGACCACGTGACTGGAGCGATCTGCCCACCGGGAGATGCCCGATCGGCCAATCCGCCCCTGCTACTCACAAATTAAGAAAGGTGGAAGGAAGGCAAAACGATTACCGTCATGGTTAAAAGGGGAGGTGAAAGAAGCTATTTTAGCCAAAAGATCTTCATTCAAAAATTGGAAGAAGGATCCAACAGAAGAAAATAGGATAATGCATAAACGTTGGCAAGTTAAATGTAAGACATTGATAAGACAGGCTAAGAGAGAATTTGAAAAGAAGTTGGCCGTAGAGGAAAAAACTCACATTAAAAGGTTTTAAAAATATAACCAAAGCAGAAAGCCTGTGAGGGAGTCAGTTGGACCGTTAGATGATCGAGGAGTTAAAGGGGCACTTAGAGAAGAAAGGCCATCGTGGAAAGATTAAATGATTTCTTTGCCTCACGCATATCCAGCATAGCCCTCTGCTTCAACAGCAGGGGAGCAAGTCTGATATTTCACTTCAATGCAATGCCAGCATACCCTCTGCTTCAACGGCAGGGAGGAAGTTTGACACTTCACGCATATCCAGCACAGTCCTCTGCTTCAACGGCAGGGAAGCAAGACTGATACTTCACTTTCAATACATAGCCAGCATGGCTCTCTGCTTCAACAACAGGGGAGAATGAAGAAAGGTTGATCTATATTCAGGCAACAATCAACAAGGACTGAATTACACAGTCTGAATAAACAGATAAGAATGGGTGTAGCTTGCTTATTGCGGTGGTTAATACCCCTAACTAAATTAAGCTATTTCACTTAGATGCAGTTCC
Organism: Rhinatrema bivittatum; assembly: GCF_901001135.1. Taxonomy (NCBI): domain Eukaryota; kingdom Metazoa; phylum Chordata; class Amphibia; order Gymnophiona; family Rhinatrematidae; genus Rhinatrema; species Rhinatrema bivittatum. Next base: position 8,251,212 of record NC_042622.1, read on the forward strand.
AACACTGCTCTCTACATTAATGGTGGGGGTGGAAGGGAAATAGAATAAAAAAGGTTACTAAGAGCCAAGAGAAACAGATAAGTATGTGTGAGAAAAAAAAAAGTGCGAAAGCTTGCTGGGCAGACTGGATGGGCCGTTTGGTCTTCTTCTGCCGTCATTTCTATTTTTCTATGTTTCTATGTTTACTGAAGAGGATGTTGGGGAGGTACCGTACTGGAGAAGGTTTTCATGGGTAATGATTCAGATGGACTGAAGCAAATCACGGGGAACCTAGAAGATGTGGTAGACCTGATTGACAAACTGAAGAGTAGTAAATCACCTGGACTGGATGGTATACATCCCAGAGTTCTGAAGGAACTAAAAAATGAAATTTCAGACCTATTAATAAAAATTTGTAAACTATCATTAAAATCATACATTGTACCTGAAGACTGGAGGGTGGCTAATGTAACCCCAATATTTAAAAAGGGCTCCAGGGGCGATCCGGGAAACTACAGACCGGTTAGCCTGACTTCAGTGCCAGGAAAAACAGTGGAAAGTGTTCTAAACATCAAAATCACAGAACATATAGAAAGACATGGTTTAAAGGAACAAAGTCAGCATGGATTTACCCAAGGCAAGTCTTGCCTCACAAATCTGCTTCACTTTTTTGAAGGAGTTAATAAACATGTGGATAAAGGTGAACCGGTAGATGTAGTGTACTTGGATTTTCAGAAGGCGTTTGACAAAGTTCCTCATGAGAGGCTTCTAGGAAAAGTAAAAAGTCATGGGATAGGTGGCGATGTCCTTTCGTGGATTACAAACTGGCTAAAAGCAGGAAACAGAGAGTAGGATTAAATGGACAATTTTCTCAGTGGAAGGGAGTGGGCAGTGGAGTGCCTCAGGGATCTGTATTGGGACCCTTACTTTTCAATATATTTATAAATGATCTGGAAAGAAATACAACGAGTGAGATAATCAAACTTGCAGATGACACAAAATTGTTCAGAGTAGTTAAATCACAAGCAGATTGTGATAAATTGCAGGAAAACCTTGTGAGACTGGAAAATTGGGCATCAAAATGGCAGATGAAATTTAATGTGGATAAGTGCAAGGTGATGCATATAGGGAAAAATAACCCATGCTAGAGTTACACAATCTTAGGTTCCATATTAGGTGCTACCACCCAAGAAAGAGATCTAGGCGTCACAGTGGATAATACATTGAAATCGTCGGTTGAGTGTGCTGCGGCAGTCAAAAAAGCAAACAGAATATTGGGAATTATTAGAAAGGGAATGGTGAATAAAACGGAAAATGTCATAATGCCTCTATATCGCTCCATGGTGAGACCGCACCTTGAATACTGTGTACAATTCTGGTCGCCGCATCTCAAAAAAGATATAGTTGCGATGGAGAAGGTACAGAGAAGGGCAACCAAAATGATAAAGGGGATGGAACAGCTTCCCTATGAGGAAAGGCTGAAGAGGTTAGGGTTGTTCAGCTTGGAGAAAAGATGGCTGAAGGGGGATATGATAGAGGTCTTTAAGATCATGAGAGGTCTTGAACGAGTAGATGTGAATCGGTTATTTACACTTTTGAATAATAAAAGCACTAGGGGGCATTCCATGAAGTTAGCAAGTAGCACATTTAAGACTAATCGGAGAAAATTCTTTTTCACTCAACGCACAATAAAGCTCTGGAATTTGTTGCCAGAGGATGTGGTTAGTGCAGTTAGTGTAACTTGGTTCAAAAAAGGTTTGGATAAGTTCTTGGAGGAGAAGTCCATTAACGGCTATTAATCAAGTTTACTTAGGGGTAGATTTTCAGAGCCCTGCTCGCCTAAATCCGCCCAAAACCGGGCGGATTTAGGCGAGCAGGGCCCTGCGCGCCGGGAAGCCTATTTTACATAGGCCTCCCGGCGCGCGCAGAGCCCCGGAACTCGCGTAAGTCCCAGGGTTCTCGGAGGGGGGCGTGTCGGGGGCGGGCCCGGTCGTCGCGGCGTTCCGGGGGCGTGTCGGCAGCGTTTTGGGGGCGGGTACGGGGCGTGGCTACGGCCCGGGGGCGTGGCCGCGCCCTCCGTACCCGCCCCCAGGACGCGGCCCGGCGCGCAGCAGGCCCGCTGGCGCGCGGGGATTTACGTCTCCCTCCGGGAGGCGTAAATCCCCCGACAAAGGTAAGGGGGGGGGTGTAGACAGGGCCGGGCGGGTGGGTTAGGTAGGGGAAGGGAGGGGAAAGTGATGGGAGGGCAAAGGAAAGTTCCCTCCAAGGCCGCTCCGATTTCGGAGCGGCCTTGGAGGGAACGGGGGGAGGCAGCGCGGCTCGGCGCGCGCAGGCTATACAAAATCGATAGCCTTGCGCGCGCCGATCCAGGATTTTAGTGGATACGCGCGGCTCCGCGCGTATCTACTAAAATCCAGCGTACTTTTGCTTGAGTCTGATGCGCAAGCAAAAGTAGGCTGTTCGCGCGCCTCTTAAAATCTACCCCTTAGGGAATAGCCACTGCTATTAATTGCATCAGTAGCATGGGCTCTTCTTAGTGTTTGGGTAATTGCCAGGTTCTTGTGGCCTGGTTTGGCCTCTGTTGGAAACAGGATGCTGGGCTTGATGGACCCTTGGTCTGACCCAGCATGGCAATTTCTTATGTTCTTAAGCTGGCCTTTGAGGAGTGGCGTCCCTGGCTTGAGGGAGCCTAGCATCAGATCACGATGTATACAGACCATAAAAACCTCGAGTATTTACATCGAGCTCAATATCTGAATCATCACCAGGCCCGCTGGGCCCTCTACTTTACCCGTCCAGCCAACAAGAATTGCCAAGCAGATGCCCACTCCAGATCCTTTGTCCCGGAGGATGCTCCAGACTTTCCCCGGCATATAATAGACCCTGCTAAGGTCATTTTAACAGCCACCTTCCCGGTCCCGCCTGGGAAGATGGTGGTCCCACATCAGCTTCGCCAGAGTGTTCTTCGCTGGGCTCATGACTCCCTTACCGCAGGACACCCAGGTCAGTCCAGGACCTTAACCACTCCTCAACGGTTCTATTGGTGGCCTACCATGAAGAAAGATACACAGGCATACGTGGAGTCAAGTCCCACTTGTGCACACCATAAGCTTCCTGTGGGATGCCCGAGGGGCCTCTTGCAACCTCTGCCTGTTCCAAGTGAGCCATGGACACAGATCGCGTCGGATTTTCTTGTGGACCTCCCTCCTTCTGGAGGCAACAACACCATTTGGGTCTTCATTGACCGCTTCTCTAAAATGGCTCACTTTGTGGCCCTGCCTGGCCTCCCATCGGCTCCTCAGCTCGCACAACTATTCATTTGTCATGTGTTCCAACTCCACGGACTGCCCAAACACAAACTTTCGGACTGAGGAGTCCAATTCACTGCCCGATTCTGGAGATCCCTTTGCAAGAAGTTCATTGTCTCTCTAGATTTCACCTCCACTTATCACCCCCAAGCCAATGGGCAAACAGAGAGAACTAAAAGGACTCTTAAAACAGTTTCTTCGGGCCTATTTTAATCTTTGGCAAAATGATTGGTCTGTTCTACTTCCCTGGGCCGAGTTTGCCTTGAACTCTCATCCATCTTCTTCTACGGGCTCATCACCGTTTCAAATAGTCTATGGATGTCAGCCTCTTTCTCCTCTACCACTTCCGTTATCTGTTCCTTCACCAATGGCCCAGTCAACCACACAGGAATTGCACCAATTATGGAACAACACGAAGCAGTTGCTACAGAAAGCGGCCCACACAGCCAAAAGGTTCTTTGACACTCGTCACCATGAAGCTCCTCAGTTTAATCCACATGAAAAGATGTGGCTCAGTACTCTGTTCATCCGTCTCAAACTCCCTTCTTCCCGCTTCGTTCCCAGGTTCATCGGTCCTTTCCCGGTGGTCCGCTGTTTGGGTCCAGTCACTTACAAACTACGGCTCCCAGCCTCTCTTAAGATCCACAACGCCTTTCATGTATCTTTGCTAAAACCTTTGGTACTGTCAGGATTCTCGAAGAAGGCTCCGGACCCTCAACCTGTGTCCTCCGAAGTGGATGTGATTTACCAAGTTCAAGATGTTCTTGATGTACGTAACATGGAAAGAAATGGGAGTACCTCCTGTCTTAGGAGGGCTTCGGTCCAGAAGAAAATAGTTGGGAGCCTGCCACCAATATCCTGGATAAGGATCTCATCAAGCAATTTCATGCTACACAGCCTTTAAAACCCAAACCCCCGGGGGGGGGGTGTCTTAGAAGGGGGGGTACTGTTATGACTGTCGGCCACGGCCACCCCAACTCACATCCTGCCATGCCTGGCCCTCCAATCCAGGGGAACTCGCGGCTCTGGCCAGCCATTGTTGCTGCACTGTTCCTGGTCCTCCTTGCTCCACATGGCGGCTGGGATGCCGCCGGCCCACGATCCGACTCTTGGCCTTCCTAGGCGTGGCCACGTGCGCCATCGGTTCTCTATTTAAAGGACCATTGGCGGGAATCTCTGGGCCATCCCCAACTGAAGACATCATTACCTTGGGATATTTAAGCACCTCACTTGGCCCATGCAAACTGACTTGGCAACGAGTTTTCTTCGCCTCACTGGTGCTTTTTCCTGTCTCTTCGGACCCCTGGTTCCTGCTTAGGATCTCTACCAGCTGATCTGGACTCTGGCTCGGGTACCCGCTCCTCGGGGGCCTGCTTGCACTTCCTTCGGGAGACCTGGTCTCCATGCTTCCCTGCTCCTCAGGTTAGCTCCTGCGCTCCTCACCAGAGATCCTGCTGACTCATTTCTCTGCTCCTCGGGGTTGCCTCAGCACTGCCTTTCAGAGATCTCTTCTCTACACCTCCCCACTCCTCGGGGCAGTCTCTACCTTACTACACCGGAGACTTTGACACTACACTTCCCTGCTCCTCGGGGCAGCCTCTACGTCACTTCATCGGAGACTTTGACTCTCCACTTCCCCGCTCCTCGGGGCAGTTTCTACGTCATTATACCAGTGGCTTTACTCTATGCTTCCTGCTCCTCGGGGCAGCCGACGTCGTTACATCAGAGACTTGACTCTGCGCTGTCCCGTCCCTCAGGACAGTCTCCGTATTACTCCTTCAGAGATCCCGTCTCCGCTCCCCACTCCTTGGGGCCTGCCAGTGCACCTCTGCCTTGGAGCTTCCTTCTCTGATACATCATATCTTCAGTCCTGCCTAATTACTGTGACTCCTTTGAACTGTACCTCTACGTCCCGCTCCTCGGGGTGCCTCACAGTATATCTCAGTGCAGGTACCTGCGATCACATGGCAGTGATGCAGGACGTTCTCACTTTACTGAACTATAGTCGTGTCCCTGCTGCAGCTGACCTCGCCTCCCGAAGGTGAGGACCTGTGGGGCCTACCCCTCAGGTAGCATCAATCTCCACCTCAGGCCAAGGGTCCATGAAACCCACGAATCCTAACACTGTTGACATCCAAAAGCTTAAGCTCCCGCACATGAGGCGTGGAAGAATCCAAATCCGGAAAGGCCAGACGCTCAGAGAACTGAAAGCCAGAGCCTTGACCAAACATTCTTGAAGAAATTATAAAATCTGAGATACCGAAGACCATAAGGCCTGCACTCCTTTAGATATACACCAGACCTCAAAAACCTTCCATATGCAGACATACAACAGCGAAGTAGAAGTCTGTCTAGCCAGCAGAAGGGTAGCAATGCTCACCTCTGGTTACCCTCTGTGTCTGAAACGCCGCCACTCAAAAGCCAAACTGCTAGACAAAAGCGATCGGTCTGGTCTGAAAATATGGGGCCCCGACGAAGAAGGCTTGGAAGATGACTGAAGCGTAACAGCTCGTCCACTGCCATGTTGACCAGATCCGCGAACCATGGCCAACATGGCCACTCCGGGGCTATCAACACCACCTCGCCTGGGTGTCTCTCTATGTGACACAATGTCTTGTCTACCTGAGGCCAAGGAGGAAATACATAAAACAGAACCTCCTGAGGCCAGGGTAGAACCAGAGTGCCGACTCCCTCTGCCCTGTACTCTCGTCTTTGACTGTAAAATCGAGCCGCCTTCGCATAGAGACGAGTTGCCATTAGATCCACATGAGGACAGACCCACCTCTTTCAGATGAGCTGCATCGCTGTTTCGGACAACTTCCACTCCCCTGGATCTAGCAAATGGACTTAGAAAATCCGCTTAGATGTTTTCAACCCCTGCTATGTGTGACACCGCTATCTGGACCAAGTGCTGTTCCGCCCAAAGAATTAACTCCTGAGCCTCCTGGGCCACTGATTGACTCCTGGTTCCTCCCTGCTGATTTATGTATGCTACCATCGTCGCATTGTCCGAAAAGACCCTCACCGACCGGCTTCGAACTAAGGGCAGAAGAACAAATAATGCTAATCTCACTTCCCTGGTCTCTAAACGACTGATAGACCAAGAGGCTTCCTCCATGACCAAGTGCCCTGGGTCAACTTTCACTGACATACTGCTCCCCATCTAGAGAGACTGGCATCTGTAGTAAGAATTACCCAATCTGGGACCTTCAGATCAACACCATGAACTAGACTGGAAATTAGCAGCCACCAAGATGGACTGTCCCGCGCATAACCCTCAAGAGGCACGGGCAGATGAAACTCCTCTGATAAAGGAGTCCACTGTGCCAGCAGAGCCCTCTGCAGCGGTCTCATAGGCGCAAAGGCCCACGGTACCGACTCCAGCATTAAAGCCATCGAGCCCAGAACCTGCAAAAAATCCCAGGCTCCGGGCACTTGCAAAGTCAACAAGCGCTGGACCTGACCCTGTAACTTGCACACACTCTTTCCCACGTCAGAAACACCTTGCCTTTCAGTGTGTCGAACCGAGCCCCCAAACAGTCGAGAGTCTGAGAGGGAATCACCACCCAGCCTAGAGATTCCAGAGTATTTATCACCTTCTGCACCACAGTGCAACAATCATCCTCCGACTTTGCCCTGATTAGCCAGTCATCCAGGAACCAGTACTCCCTTGCACAGTAATGCCACCGCAACCACCACCATTACTTTGGTGAATGTGCGCGGCGCCGTGGCCAGCCCAAAAGGTAGAGCCTGAAACTGGGAATGCTGACCCAGCACCATAAATTTCAGGAAACGCAGGTGATCCGGGTGAATGGGGATATGTAGGTGCCTCCATCAGGTCCAAAGAAGCCAGAAACTGTCCCTTACACACCTCCACAATTACCGACTGCAGGGTCTTCATCCAGGACCTCGGGACCTTTAACACCACATTTACCCGCTTCAAGTCCAGAATCAGATGGAAAGTGTCTTCTATCTTTGGAACAATGAAGTAAATGGAATACCGACCTTTGCCCCTTTCGCCCTGAGGAACGGGAATCACTGCCCCTAACCTCCACAACCTGTCCAATGTCTCCGAACCGCTCAACATTTTTCCAACAACCTGCAGGGGGAAACTAGAAACAGGTCGCGAACGGGCCGAGCAAATTCTAACGCATAACCGTATCTTATTATGCTGAGGACTCACTGATCCTGAGTGATCTTGGCCCACGCCCTGTAAAATCGTGCTAGGACGGCCCCCTTTACAGGGAATGGCGGAGTGGACCGGTCTCGCCTCATCGTGAGGATTTAACTCCTGTAAAAGCCACCTCGAAAGGACTGCCCCCAGGACTGCCCTCGAGGAGTGAACTGCTTCTGCGAAGATGGGTCTCCTCTCGCAGGACGAGACCTCCAAACATCCTGGAAACGCGACCGAGACTGAAAGAACCCTCTGCCCTTAGCCTTCTCCTCCAGCAACTTGTGCACCTTATTCTCACCCAGATCCTTCATCAACTGCTCCAGGTCCTCACCAAACAAAAGGCGTCTCTTAAAAGGCAGAGACCCCAACCGGAACTCAGACGACACACCCGCCGACCACTTATGCAGCCATAACAACCTCCTAGCTGATACCGCAGAACCCATAACGTGAAACGAAGTCCTTACCAAGTCACACAAGACATCTGCAACGTAGGCCACCGCTGCCTCTAAGCGTTCAGCACTGTCTGCCTGTAAGCAGGTGCAGGGATGCAGGGATCTGTCTGCCTCAAGACACAATGCACACATACATAGGGAATCCAATAACATCAGTCTGTAAACTTTAATACATCACATAATCAATTTTACATCATTTTTCAAATAAATTTAAAACATGGATTAATGTAAGTACATACACATAACCTTCATGTATTAATATAAGCACATAACCTTGCATTATTAGTGCAAAGACACATTCCCACCCCACCATAGCACCACTAAACTAGCAACAATATCTTAAAACTCCCATTCCATACATACACATACATTCAACCACACACACACTCCCCACCCACTAAAACCACCAAAACTCTTAAAGTTGAAACTGTCTTCATCTGGGCTTAAAGAGCCCACTATTCATTTCACATGGGAGCTCTCCACCATGTCCCAACAAGGATCCTTGTTTCGCCGTAGCTACAAGACACTGCCAGCTGCCCTCTCACCTTACTTGCGATCCTGAGTCAGGAAAAAGATAATGTGTTCTCCTCAGAAATAGACGTATTTATCAGATTTGGCAGCACATAGCATTTAGAAAATAACAATTTCTTCCTCTAACATCCTGGCCACTGAGCACCAGTTTTTCCTATAGAAAATTCTGTATCATGCGTGGTAAGAAAACCGGCCATAAACCTTAGCCTGCTTCAGTCATTGTTACTCAGGGCTACCTTACTCATTCTGGGTTGCGGCTGGAGAGTGTGGGCAGGGGAGAGGCTTGGTGCTGGCAGAGCGAGCAGGCTGTCCAGGAAGGAGACTAGCTGCTGGCTCTCACCCTTCCTCCTCCATGAATCTGTGTCACTCTCCTCTCTCCGATCACCTGGCCACACCCGCTCTTCTCCCTTCTCAATAGCCGGGGAGGGCTGGGCTGCTTCTGGCTCCCCTTTGCTTTCAGGGATACCTCGGCACAGGCTCGCGCTCTCCGGGTTTTCTCCCAGAGTTTGTGCTCTCCTTCTCCCTCTTTTCTTCAGGGGGTCCCCCGCTTCAGCCTTCCTCCTTCTTCTTTCAGGGCTGCTCTCCCCCAGGGGGTCCGTTGCTTCTCTCTCTCCCAGGGTTTGCGCCTTTTTTCTTCTTCTTTGTCCCCGTCTTATTCTTTCCAGCTGATGAATATGCAGAGCCTCCTGGTGAATTGAGGGTCTTTTGCCGCTTTGCAGGTCTTTTTCCCCCCTCCCCATTACTTCGGGAGGGGTCCTGCCACGTTGTATGTCCTTTCCCCCCCTCTCATTCCTTCGGGGGGGAGGGGGAACTGCCACATCTGTGTGCCCGAATGTTTTCCTCAGTCTCAGGCTGCTCCCCCCCCCTCTAAGGGTGAGGGTCTTTCTGACCTTTGCTTGCCTGGCTGTCCCTGACACTTGCTTAGGATCTTAAGTCATTGCCTCTCTGCATTATATTTGCACAGGAACTGACAAACAGGCACATCTGATAAGGTAGCCTTCAGTGTATCAGGACACGACCTCTTCATCTTCCACAGAGACAAGGTTTTAAAGGTCACCTGGGCAAAGTTCCTTCTCTTGCTGTGACAGTGTCTGGGGCCTGTCAGAATTTGGCCTGTACATGGCTAATATAATTCATAATTCATATAATCCACGACTTATGGAAGGAGCTGGCGTCAGGAGCTTCCATCTCCTGATCCACCAGTTTCTTCACTGACTTGTGGTCGTAGGACCTCTAAGCCCATCCAGAAACGAGTCCATTCCTTCCATGTCCGAGCCTTCCTGAGGAATCTTCAGCCCAAGTTCCTCTACAGCCTGAGGAATCAAAGGCCCTAACTCCTCCCTCCGGAACAATCGGACCACCTTGGTGTCATCCCCCTCAGAACCCAGGGCTTCTTCCGGATCATCCCCCGGAACCAAGCCAGCTGCGTCCGGATCCCCATGGTCCTGTTCTAACAAAACCCCTGAATCTCCGGGAGCCCTCTCTGAAGTGACTGACTCATCCAAATCCTCTCCATCTGGTGTAGGACCCAGCAAGTGTTGAACCCCAGAAGGCCTCTGCTTCTGGGCCTGCCCTGGCCTAGGGCCTCCCCTCAGACCCACAGGAGGAGTGGGCTGAGGTCTCAGCCCTGACTGCTGAGCCAAATACACTTCGTCGAAGAGCAAAACAAAATCGGATGAAAAAGGCCTGGGAGTGGTAGGAACCTATTGTGAGGAGCCAGACACTGGTAGCTGAGGCAAAATCCTCATCTACCCTGCCTTGTTCCACCCCGGAGCTCACGAGGATTGGGGGAAGCCTTGGGGGAAATTCCCCCTCCTCTGTCTGCACGGGCAGCGCTGCATGGCAATCCAAAATGGCCACCGTTCCCGCACTGATGGAGGAGGCCTCGGCCTGCTCGGAACCCTGGCATGCGAGTAGAGAAGCCGCAGGAGAACCTGTACACTGTCGCAACCGTTTCACCTGCACTGACGGCCCTTCTCCACCCAACACACCGTGGGGCAGAGACCCAGGCGGTCGGCGCCGCGCACCATAACACTACGGCGGGAAACCCCCACTCTGACTGAAAAAAGGAACAGAGAGGCTAAGAAAGCCCTTCTCTTCTTACCGTCGCCTCCCTCAGCTCCTTGTTCCTTCACTGGTAAATTCTTTTTTTTTTTTTAAATTAACTTTATTAAACACCAAAAAACTGGAGAAGCATGGGAAACACCTGTCCAGCATGGCAAGAGATCAGCCAGATGTAAAAAGATGAGGCACACTGATAAAAACCAGCTACCCTGAGCCTAAAGCTGCTTGATAAGCCTCATGAGGGGAAGGATCTGGACCACCAGATTTACGGACCGAGCGTACAAAAGGATCACCGACCCCCAGCTCATCCACCTCCACCAGGACCCAAAAACCCCCCTGGGAGGAAGGCTCATAAAACTAGAAAACTCTCCAGACTGTAGAACTGCAGGTTTTGCACCTCCACCATCTGCTGGAGACAGAGAAATACTGAGGGACTGCAGGTGACACCAGGGATTATGAAGCGGTGTCCATGAAGCCAGGAGCCTGGACTGATCCTGTTCCGTACAGGAAAACTTAGATTGCAAGCCCTCTGGGGACAGGGAAATACCTGAGTGTAACTCACCTTCAGCTACAATGAAAAGGCCTGAGCTAAATATACTAAATAAATAATAAAGGGGATGGAACATTTCTACTATAATGAGGCTACATGGGCTAGGACTTGTCTGCTTGGAAAAAAAAAGCTGAGAGGGGAAATGATAGAAGTTTATAAGATCATGAGTTAAATAAAGAATGGTTATTTACCCTTTGAAATAATTGTAAAACAAGGGAACTAACAACCAGCAGATGGTAGAAAGTAATTTTTCACTCAGTGCACTGTATCAAGCTGTGGAATCTGTTGCCAGAAGACGTGGTGAAGGTGACGAACATAGCAGCGTTTAAAGGAGATTTGGGTAAGTTCCTGGAGGAAAAGTCCATAACACATTATTAGCCAGATAGCTTGCTTGGGCTCAATGGCCTTTGGTATGAGAAATAAAAACAGAAATGCGTTTTTTCCTGCACTATTATTATTTATTTGCTTTTCTATACCGACATTCGTTGGAACATCACATCGGTTTACAAGAAAGTATATAAAACACAATTATAAAAGAAAGTTAAAAATGTTACATCAAAAATATTAAAAAGCAGTTAATTAACATATACAATAAAAATCATAAAAGTGAGATTAAATGAAAGTAGATAAAACTGTAAGCTCTATAAAGGAGGCTCTGCTTTAAGGCTTAGAAATCAATATACGGGGCTGAGCGAAGTGCGAGTGGAAATTATGTGTAGGCTTGCTGGAACAGCCAAGTCTTTAAGTTTCTTTTAAAAATACGAGATACTAATATATCATAGATGCCCATTTCCCAAAACTAACAGAGAAAATCAAAGTCAACCCACACAAGAAGCAGGAAAAACTGTATAATCCCAGCAGAGAGGAGAAACAGCAACTGGAGCAGCAAAATATGTGGCACCCTGCCACAAGGCCAGACATACAATCTGACCAGGGCCAACAGGGCCCAGCACCACCCCTGGGAATTGTCCTGGTTACTGACTTTCCTATACCTTGCAACTTTATTTTCATGCTGTAATTGTTTCTGCCATGTTAATCACTTTGGGCCCGATGTTCAGATGCATTTGCATGCTTAAAAACTGGTTTTACATGAGTACATGCACTTCACCCATGTAAGCGGGCCTTTGAAAATTGCTACAATATATGTCATTGAATTGTCCATAGGATTTACCCGCATAAGGGCACTTTATGCGGATAAATGGCTTTCGAAAAACGGCCACAAGACTTGTAACTCCATTTGAAAATGATGCTTTACTTTGGCAACACGTGTGCCAGTGTCGTGCCAAGAAGGCCTTCTGAACCTGGCAGGAAGGCGGTGCGGAAGCTGCTGCCAGACGGGGCTCCAGGTGGCTTTACCCCAGGCATGGATGCAGCCGATCTCCTTAATGGCAGGACGTGTCGCCAAAGTGACAGCCAGAAAGATTGCAATAAAACGGCTGAAAGGTTCAAAATGGTAAGAAGCCAAAGAAAGCTGCAGGGACTTGGCCTCGTCAGCACCTCCTTGGCTGGGAGGCGTGGGCTGCATGCACGGGGTGGGGGCCCGGGTATTGCCGGAAGGGCGGTTTAGCAGAGACAAGCGGAGCCGGTCCTCCCCCCCCTCCATCACCTGCGTGCGCGCGGCTCTAACCGACCTCCGGACCCTGGAGGGTCCGCGACCGGGGCACGCCGGGACTTGTGGTCCGTGCCTGAAGTCCTGCGCCGGCCTACAGCTCCCAGAAGGTTCCGCGCGACGAGGCCCCGGCCCGAGCGAGCGGGCGCCGTGGAACTACAAATCCCGGCGTGCGCCGGGCGCCGTTGCCCTGGTGACGGAGCTTGGGCCGGTCGGCTGGGAGTCCCTGGCGAGCGGAGCGGGCGAGGCCGGGGCTGCAGAAACCGCCGCGCCGGAGGCAATGGCGAAGGAGGAGGAGGTGGTGCGCATCGCCAAGAAGCTCGACAAGATGGTGTCCAAGAAGAGCACCGTGAGTGGCGGCCGCCCCCCCCCCGTCCCGTTAGCCGGGGCCCCGGGGCAGTTGGGCCTTTTGCCCGGTGCTTGGGGCCCCTCGTGTAGCCCCTGAGCCTCCCCTCGCTGGGCAGTGGGCAGGCTGCATGCACCGCTCCGGTCTTCGCCGTGTCTCACGTTTCTCGGATGCATTTCTCCCAGCCCTCTAGCCCGTCCCATCCCATCCGTATGCACCGCGGGCACGGGGCACGTACCCTGGGACAGAACGGGTTTGGACACCTGCAAGCAGTTCTGTCAATTGCCGCCACTGCTCCAGGGGGATGAGGCTATCAAATCATCGCCGGTGCAAGTTCCGCTTCGCTCGAACGAGCCAAGCAGGGCTTGCTCCAGGAATGCAGCAGAGCTCTGCCCAGCACCTCATGGAATCACGGAAGAAATGTTCCCTCCCTCCCTCCTGGTCGGAAGCAAATTTATTGCAGAAGTTCAGCAAGAAGAGATGGGCCCAAAACACTGGCAAGGTCCACACTCTATAGCCTTGGTCCTTACAGTCTGTGCCGTGCAGCCCTCAGTGCCAGAGCATATCCCAGGACCCAGCAGTTCAGAGACGAATTTGTGACCCCAGGGCCCTCTGTATTCACAGAGGGCCCTGGGGTCGCTGACATAAAAGGCACACGCCAGCCCTCGTGGGATCAGGAGGAGACCTGGGGCAATCCCTGAAGACTAATGTGGAACCCATGTACCTGGACAATGTAGCCAACGATTCCAAGGCTGCCAGCAGCACGCAAGCATTTTCCAAACTTCTCAGTGGTTTGCTTATCCTGTGATGCAGAAGATGAACACAGCTGACCCAAGAATTTTGAAACTGCTTGCACAGTCTCTGGCCCTATTGTCCAGCAGAATGGGTGTTACTGGCCATCCTCACCTCATCCTCCTCTTTGGCAGTTGGACCTAGTCACACACTTCGTTTTCTTCTACATAAAAGGCACTGTGGTGTGATTCTGGAGTCTTCTCTCACATTTCTGGTCCCTACACTTGATGTGTATTCTGGGATTTATACTGCGTCATAACCTTTACAAATGTGCCATTTCATGGGGCTGTCAATCACATACTGCAGTCTGTCCCAGTACATATCCTGGGACTTGCCTCATAACCTAGTAAATGATGATAGAGAAGACCAAGTAACCCCCGCAGTCTGCCCAGTTGTCTTTCCCTGGTTCTCTCACCTTGGGTACATGAGCAGACTTAAACCATCACCAGTTTTCCCCATTCTCATGTCTTTTATCTGATCTTGCAGTCCTGTTCCTACCACGTCATATACTTGTCCCACACATGCTCATTGATGATAGGCTTCGAACTGTGGCTGCTCCTTTAAGTTACCTAAATCTTTTTGGAAGCCTGATGCAACTGTATTGCTGTTCTTGGAATTAGAGCCATGGCTGCTTTGTGGTGGTTACCCCATCCTCTTTGGAAGCCTAATGCAGTTGTACCGCTGATGTGAGAGTCATAACCTTTGGCTGCTTTGTACTGCTTTCCTCACCTTTTCTGGAAGCCTGATACAGTTATCCACCTTTCCCTGCCCATTGGCTTGTTTTCCCCCTTCATTGGCCGTCTAAACTTTCATATAATTACAAATATTCAAGCCCCTCCTTCATTTCTGTTATCTGTTACTCTCCCCACCTACCCTTACCACTCTGCTGCAAATCTGTTCCAAGCATGTTTACGTTCTTGTGAATTATATTAATCTTCCTCTAATATGGTGGACATCATCCAGAGCTGGAAATGTGAGGAAGGATGTTACATGGGTGAAACTGGCCAGAACTAAAGGCAAACATTAACATGCAAGACACACAATAACACACCTCCAAGAAGAAAGATATGTGGGAGAAGATTTTGGTAAACTGATCATTCTATTAGTTGCCTTATGGGGCGCTTCAAAACTGTCCAGCAGCATAAACATTTGAGCTTAGTGATCAGATACTTTGCCAGAATATTTTATTTTGATTTTTGCCCAAAAAAACCTAGTTGGAAACACTAACCTTAAGAGAGGCTCAGTATAGATGTTTGTGTTTTTTCACATTATCAGAGTTTTATTTATAAATGTTTATATTCTGCTTATTATTGGCATTAGTAGCATGGGATCTATTTTAATGTTTCGGATCCTGCCAAGTACTTGTGACCTAGATTGGCTACTGTTGGCTTGATGGACCCTTGGTCTGACCCAGTATGGCAAACCAATAAGTTTCAGAATTCTACACAAGTCCCTCACCATCATCCACAAAACCATCCACAACCAAGCTCCCCTTAACCTTCAATTCCCACTCGGACTACACACTTCGTCTAGACCTATCAGAGATGCCTGCAAAGGATCCCTGCACGCACCCCCAACCAAATCCACACATCATCTAGTCACCAGAAAACGGGCTTTCTGCACAGCAGGACCAACCATATGGAATACTATCCCCCCTGAACTCCGACAAGAACCTTGCCTGCTGACATTCAGAAAAAGGCTTAAGGCTTGGTTATTCAAACAAGCCTTTCCCCAAGTCCACTGATCCCCCATAGCTTTCATTACCGAACACTCAGCACACTGTAAATCATTGTTCTGCTCATTGAATCACCTTCTACTCTGTTTGCTTCCTCCCCCAGTTCTATCACCCCTGTTTCAATGTAACTTTTACTTCTCTTCACTATGTTAATGGTTAAGGTTGTTGTACCCCCGGTTCCTTGTAAACCGACATGATATGATTGTAAATGTTATTTACAATCATATCATGTAAATGTTATTTATTAACATTGTAAATGTTAATAAATAACATTAATAAATATAAATATAATTTAAAATATAAATTTATTTATATTTATAAATATAAATTAATAAATAACATTAATAAATAACATTAATAAATAAATGTTAATAAATAACATTAAATGTTAATAAATTAACATTGTAAATGTTATTTATTGCCTTTTTGTTCCCTATCTACTTGTTAATTGTAAACCGACATGATGCGATATTTATCGCGAATGCCGGCATAGAAAAACTTTAAATAAATAAATAAATAAATCATGAATGCCGGTATAAAAAAGCACTAAATAAATAAAATAAAATAAACTTATGTTCTTATGTCAAAAAAAATATTCTGAGTGAATTACAATTTAAAATCTTCCAACATCAAACTATAGAAAGGTACAAACAACTTTAAAGCATCTAACATAATGTTACAAGACTGATTTTCTTTATAATTGCAAAGTCGCCTTTATAATTCTTTATAATTGCAAAGTCGGGCGGCCATTAGGCACGTCAGGCCTTGTTTCATCCTTTCATTAAATATGTTCATGACTCACAATAAATGGATGGTACATATGTCCAATAATGTACTTCTGTATTCGGCTGCATGAAGAGATTCGAGCACTTAAAAGCTCGTCACAAATGACTGATTTAGAAGTGGTTTAGTGGCACTTTATTACATCAATGTATGATGCAACGGTTCACTGCCTTGTAGCACATGGCTGGTTGTTGCTCACATCCAGAGCCTTTGGGATTTACAACAGTGATCAGAGAGAAATAAAGGAGAGCGAGTCTAAATAACTTTATTTCGGCAATCACCGAGACCCCAGAAATCCAGTGGGGAAATAGAGCTGAGTGCTGCCTCCCACTGAGTCTGTTCTTCAAGCACTGTGCTTTCTCCACGTTTACTTTAGTTCTGGTTGATGCTGGTACCTTTCCACAAGCAAAGAACCAGTCAGCTCTGGTGCTCGTTCCTTGTGCTGTTTGTGCAGCCTCAGGCCCAGGGAGTGATGCTGGGATCTGGGTCTGTTCCAGCGACAGAATTGGAAACAGCAACATTGCAAGGAAGGGTGGAGGAGGAATCTAAAGCTTGAGTGTGTGTTGGTTCAGCAGGCGGCCTCCGTCCAGTTAGTACAGAGCCCAGAAAGGGAAGGGGCCTGGGTGGGTGGCCATTTACTGGGAATGTTGAAACTGTGCCCAGTTCATCTGCTTCTCTAAGAAAGGAGAATGAAAGCTCACTGGATGTCTTGGGAGTAGAGCTGGAACATTTCTATGGCTGAAGCCTTGAGGGATTGGTGCTACTGCTCATACGTTTCAAACTTGTACTGCTTCAACCCCTTTTTGTGTTTGGAAGTATTCCCAACATTTCCCATTTTTGCATGTTAGTGCATGGAAAAACCCATGCAATCCTTTATTTTTGGGTTTTTTCCCAGAGACTCATTTTGTCTCGGGAGGCAGGATTGTGTTCGGTTTGCTTGCTCTTTCTGTAAGAGCTCTGGAGACTGGAAGGAGATGGAACTTGTGCTCTAAAGAGCTTCCTGCTGTCTGTTTCTTTCATATTCAACAGTACAACAAATACAGGTCAAGGTTGAAAACAGTAAACTCAAACCAGGTGTGGCTGCACATCTCCTGCCTTTCCTGGAAGTAGCAGCTCATTCTCTTAAAGTTCCAGGAACGTTCGTACAGGCCAGAGCTGAACCATCTCCCTGTATGTACCTGGGTTTGTCTCCATCTGCTGGCAGGGAAGCAAAGCTTTACCAATGCTGCTATGTAACCTCGTTTGCCACCTGCAGTCCCTCAGTATTTCTCAGTCTCCAGCAGATGGTAGGTGGTATAAACCCTGCAGTCTGAAGAATAAAACAAACAAACAAAAGATTTCAATAAAAAGATTTCTGGATCCCCCCCCTCCCCTGTGTGAGTTGGATGTGCAAGGGATTGGTGACCCTTTTGTTTAGCTCGCTCCTAATTCATGGGGTGTTCATCTGGTGGTTCAGATCCCTCATCCCCTACGAGGTAGCCTTGGATTCTGCTGACAGCTCTCCAGCCTGGAGGAGCAGGGAAGTTCTCCTTTTTTTTTTTTTTACTTTAGCCGGGGCTGAATCTTTCAACTTTATGCTTAGTTTGTTGTTGACAAAAAGAAAAGTAAGATAGGAGAGTGCCTGGCGGTTCCGTGCGATCGGAGTGGGAGCAGTGCAGGACGCAGCTTAACTTTCTCCTTGTCAATGCGGTGTAGCGGTAACTTCCTCAAAGTGCGGCCCAGGAAGCCGCATGGTAATGGTGCACGGCAAGGCTTGACGCACGTGTGGAACATCGCGTTCACTGCTTAACAGGACTGGCCTGTGTTAGGGTTATACATTGGGAGGGCTGGAGGCTTCTGCTGCAACTTCTCAGCTGAGACAGGTGGTCAGGGCGTGATCAGTGCGGGGACAGTGGTCTGCATCAGCGCGGGAGGCAAGAGGATCTCCCCTGTCTTTGTCACCAGCGGAAGGATTGGGGAGACTCAATATGGGGATTACCCTCTGGATCAAGGTGATGGGGAGGATTTCCCCACTCAGTAGGGGTCTGACTCCCAGTCCTTTTCCGCTGTCTTACTAGTGCATGAGGCATGTCTGGCTAAGAGAGCAGTAGGATATCGCTTTAAGTCTCTTTCCCAGGCTTCCGGGGTTTATCCTGGCCAATGAAATCTCCCGTGCACGCAAAAAGGAAACGTTCAGAAGAGCATTCGCTGGACTCTGGGTCTTTCCTCTCGGACAGGTGACACTGGTGATAACACTGATAACCAGGAGGATCTGGGGGCGGCTGTGGGAGATATGCCCGATGCAGCAGATCCGGTCGTGGATGTGAATAGGCACGTGTGCACTTTTCTCCGCCTGGAGGTTTCTAGATGGGAGTACATATGTGCGGGTTCTTGTGTGCGTACGACCGTGACCTGGACTTGAGCATGTATTTTTGAAGCTGCTTGTGCGCCTGCAATCACGACCTAGCCTTATGTGTGTATTTCCGTGTGTCCTTGGAGTTGCATGAGCACACCCGGGTGGCAATGGTGTGTGTGCGGGCAGCCACCTAGAGCCAGGAGAACTAGGCACTGGGGGCAAACAAGTCTAACCGCCTTCCTATCTGTGAGGCTTGCCATCTGAAGAAAATCGAGACCTCGCTGTCTCTATGCCTTGAGCACTGTCTAGTTGCTCAAGGCGAGTTGGTTACTAGAAATTTTGCTGCTGTTAGGACTTCCCCATGGCCTATGGTGGCTCCGGCAAGGAATGATGTGTGAGACGAGGCAGTGCTCAGTTCTCCTTTCCTTTGTAAGATGGTAGAGGCCTCCCCAAGTGAAGGGTTGGGGAGCGCCAGGTTTGGACCTGTGGGCCTCGGGTTAGATCCCTCCTCCTCTTCCTGGGGGGACATTGTTCCAGGACCTGCAGACCTTTCTGCAGGGGTGCCAGGCTGAGCCAAAGCAATCTACTAAGTAGGGGTTGTGTGCTTGGGCTCCCCATTTGTTAGCCACTGCGGGCAAAGCCTCTCTGCAGTGTATCCCTGGATGTGGGTCATGATACGTCAGAGCTTTCCGATGGGGCATTGGTTTCTCACCTCTAGAAGAGGGAGGCATTGCATTGGATTGGGAGCTACTTCGGGCTCTACTCAAGTTGAGTTGTCGAGTCTGTTGGCTCAGACTCTGAAAATGCTTGGTGGCATCGGGGATGAAGTGATGGGCTTGCAATTGAAAGATACAATATTGGTCACTTTAAGTAAAGCGCCCTGTCTCTTTCCCCTCCTGTATCCAATTCAAGGGTCAATGGAGCATGAGAGGAATGCTCCTGAGGCAAGTTTAAAAAAAAAAGAGACGGAAACGGGGGACCCGCTTTGATGAGTTGGTGCTCCTTGGACCTGAAGGCAGGGAAACAGTTGCAGGTAGTTCTGTTGGTGTGCACGGTTATAAAGTGAGCCACCATCCAGGTGGAAGGAGGATCGAGGCTCTCCTTAAGCAGGCCTCTGAGACCATGGTGACTTTGGGTCTTTCTGGAGGCCATGGCAATAAACTTGCAGATTGCTTCTTGCTGCTGCCTGATGGCTCAGGCTGGTTTGCGTCTCTTTTAAGAGAAGCAAGGAGTGGGTTCCAATGGCTGTTTGCTGTTTTTTACGGGGAGCTGCATTATTAGCAGAGGTGACTATGGCTTGGTGCAGATGGCTGTCAGAGGGGTAGCTTCTTCTTCAACGGCAGTGGGAAAAGGGGGATTGGATTCAGACAGCAACCAAGAGGGCCCCCAACCTTTACAGTTTGGGGAACAAATAAACATGGGGGTCACTTGCTGAGGCAGCTTTTACTGCCCTTAATCTTTAAACCTGATACTTTTGAACCGGATCTATCGTTGCTCTCTGCTTCCACGGCAGGGGTTAGGGAAAATTGGATTCGGACAGCATGCGAGGGCCCTGATTTTTATAGTCTGGGAAACTGCTAAAGCACGAGGGTGACCTCACAGGGCAGCAGATACTGGCATAAGCTTGCTGGACAGACTGGGTGGAGCATTTGGTCCTTTTCTGTCGTTATTTCTGTGTTTCTATGATAACGGCTAGGCATCAGTTACAGATCCGCGATTGGCTGGCAGATTCTGTTTCCAAGTCCAATATCACAGGGTTCTCTTTTATTTGGGAGTAAATTGGAATAGAGGGTGAATACTTGGGCTGAAACCAAGGTTCCTCAATTGCCAGCGAACAGGAATGCGGGTTGCGTCCTTTTGGCGCAAAGGGCCACTCCAGAGTTTCCCAGCAGTGTCTTCATTACAGAGAAGCAACTACTCAAAAGTATTTTCACTTTGGAAATTTCAGTCCTTTCAGCCTAAGAAGCCTGTGTGGGCTTATCTTCTGGATCAGGAGATATGCAGGATCTATCTTGCTTTATCAAAGAGGGTCCAGATTACGACAGACCAATAGGTTCTGGAGTTGGTAGGAGATTGCCAGACTCTGCAATTTTCCGACTTCCTCTGGATGCATTTATGGTTTTTCCTTGCAACTCTCTACAGAAGAGAGTGGCAGTGGAGACTGCGTTAAGGAGGCGGTTGGATTTCAAAACCATATTCCTGTTTCTAGAACCCATGAAATTATGGCGCTATTCCATTTCTTTTCTTTCCAAAGGAGGATCCTTTTGGCCCTCCTGGATAAGACAGGGGTCTATCAACTTTTGCATGTGGCTCATTTCAGAAGGGAAATGACAGTATAAGCAGGGGAACTTCTTGTCTCTCGTCCTGGCAGAGGTTTGTCTATATTTTCCCATTTGCCTGGAACATCAATGTTTCCTGGGCCGTTATTTTTATTTTCAGGCCCTTTACTTCGGGCTGGCTACTGCGTCCAGGACCACCTTCAAGGTCACCGTAGCCGCGTCTCTGCACAAGACAGGCATTCTAGTCCATCTGACTGGTAGACAATTGATGCTAGTCTAAAGTGCCGAAGAAAGTCACTTGGCATCTGGTAAGGTTGTTTCCTTGTTTTAGGAGCTGGGTGTTGAACTTGGCTAAGAGCACTCTATAGCCATCTCAGGCACTAGAGAATCTTGGTATGAGTTTCGATATAGTGCAGGGCAGGGTGTTCCTCTTTGTGAGGATTTTTGTACCACCAGTTCCCGGGTCAACGTCGTCTCGGGATGGCTTCCACTCACCCAGAAGGGGCGGTTCCCAGGATGGTGCTCTGCCTGAGCCCTGCCTTTGAGATCCCGATGAGGCTTTATTCTGGTGGAACCTCTTATTGTCCCAAAAGCGAGCCTGAGTGGGGACAAGCTCTCCTGCCTTTTGGTTTGTCCTCTGGTAGCTTTGGACAGCGGAGACAGGGGGATAATCTGAGGAGGTTATTACCACCTCATTGTAGACGAGGCGACCTTCCAGGTCCATAGTATATGTGAAGTTTGGAGGATCTTCGGGTCCTGCTGTACCATTCATGGAGTGCAGCCTATTCAGGCTATGGTGTCCCATTTTTTGACTTTTCTACCGGAGGGTTTGGTCACAGGTCTGGCTTTTAACTCTCTGAGAGTGCAGATAGCGGTCTTGGGCTGTCTTTGGGGTACAGTGCAGGGGTATCTTCTGTTCACGCATGCATGTGTGTTGCGTTTTCTTTGGGAAATGAAGAATTGACTTCCTCTGGTGCAAAAGATCTGTCCATCTTGGAACCTTAACCTGGTGCTTAGACAAATGTGTGCAGCTCCGTTTGAACCACTGAGAAGAGCCACCTTGAAGGGCTTAACTCTTGAGGTGGCCAGGAGGATTTCAGAGCTTCAGGTATTGTATCGATATCCGTTTCTGAAGATTTCAGAATCGGGGGTGACGTTGAGTCGGTGCCCTCTTTTCTACCTAAGATGATTTCAGCATTCCCTCTTCATCAGAGTGTGGAACTTCCAGCCTTTCCAGATTTGGATTACTCCACACCTCGTGCAAGAGAGCTGAGGCGTTCATTGGAAAGTATCTGAATGTTACTAATAAGTTTCGTAGATCAGATCACCTCTTTGTTCTGTGGAATGGTCCAAAGAAGGGGTGTCAGCATTCTAAGGCTACCATTACACGTTGGCTTACGGTGATTAGTTCAATGCATATATTTATTTTATTTATAAAATTTATGGATCTTACAATAAGATCTTTCTTAGTGATGTACAACAAATGAATACATTACAGTAAAAATTAAAACAAAATAATAAAATACAAAATAAACAGTCTTAAGCCACTTTGTTGCCGGTCAAGATAAATTCATTCAAAAGTCTAAGACGATCAACCAGGTCTTTGAATTACGGTGAAACCATAGTAATTCGGTTTCCTCCCTCAAATGCACTGGGAGTTCATGCCACAGCATAGGCATAGACATAGAAAGATCTTTTTTGTATTTTCACGTGCCAAAACAGTTTTGGCACTGGAATCTGAAGCTGATGTCTATGCTGTGAATGTGAAGCCCTGGTTGAGCAGGAAAGGGGTGGGAAGCGGGGTCAGGGTAGCTGGGCAGGCAGGGAGGGGGTAGGGAGAGTCAAGCAGGGGAGAGGGAGCACAGGGAAGAGGATGAGACGTTACTTGGGTACTTGCCAGGTTCTTATGGCCTGGATTGGCCACTGTTGGAAACAGGATGCTGGGCTTGATGGACCCTTGGTCTGACCCAGTATGGCATTTTCTTATGTTCTTATGTTCTTATCTCCAACAAAGTTGAGAAGATATGAAGTGGGCCGTGTCCATGTAAATTCTTAAAAGTAAGTACCAAGAACTTAAATGTACATCTTAGTCTTACCGGGGCAGCTGACTTGAATCTAGATTGACCCATTATTATCCTTGCTGCCATATTCTGTACCATTTGCAGCTTTCTGATTAGACATCCTGGGAGACCCCCAATAAATTGCATTGCAATAATCTGACAGCAGTGACAAGCGCATATGTCACAGTTTTCAGTGCAGTAAAGGTTAAACATATTTTTAATTGTCTCACCAAAGGTATATCTAAAGATGGACTTGTTGTCAGGCGACCTCTTGGGCTGAGGCTCGGCAGGTATCTCTGTGGGGGATTTGCAGGGCAGTCACTTAGTGCCAGACACTATCGCTTGGATTCTGGCTCCAGTGGGCTTTGGTGAGAGTAGTCTGTGAGCGAGACTCTCCAGGTCCCACCCAGTTTAGGAGTCTGGACTGATCTGGATATGTACTGGAAAGGAGAATTGGTTCTTACCTGCTAATTTCCATTCCTGTAGTACCACCGATCAGTCCAGAGACCTGTCCATTGAGGGAGGGAGAGTTGACAGCTTGCTCTGATTTTGTATGTAATGTAGAGTTGTTAGTGGTTTTCCACGCTGTTTATTTTGTTTCCTGGGACAGACTTTCCAGTTGGTTACAGTGGAACCATCCTTCTGCCCATTGGGGTGTTTGCTGTTAATGTTTTTTTTAGTGTGAATATCATCTTGGCTTGGGTACAGGTCAATACTGAGCGACTGCAGGAGGCACACTGGGTTATATGCAGCGTCAGTGAAACTTTGTTCTCTCTCTTTATCTGCTGGCAGGGAGGCAAAACCCAAGAGTCTGGACTGATCTGTGGTAGCACAGGAATGAAAATTAACAGGTAAGAACCAATTTTCCTATCGCTGGTTACTAGTATTCTGCCTTGTAACGTTTTGTCACATCTCACAGACTGGCTGAGGTGCTGATGTGCTGCTGGCACTGGTTATTTGCATTTGACCTGTCTGTCGGAGCACCGGGATAGGTGACGACAATGACATGTTTTTGTTGTTTTCACTTCTAGGATGGTGCAATGGATTTATTGAAAGAGCTGAAAAGCATGCCCATAACTCTGGATTTACTGCAGGTAAAGAGTGATGATTTAGGTGCTCATTACATGTAGCACATGGACTATGGATTCTATGTGTGTTCTGATATGCAAGCCCTGGCACTCAGTATATCAGGTTGCTTGGTGTGTACTGGCACGTCCAGATCAGTCCAGATAGTAAGTGGTTGTAGAAAACGGATAATTTATAATTAATATGACTAGAACCCCGTAAAGAAGCACGAGTGAGAGAACTCCTGGAAGCAGATGTGTTTAAGGGAGTGAAAATAAATGTTCAAAAAGTGCTAAAAAGTCTGAGAAGGGAAGATTTCCCCAAATGTGCTCCTGCTGCCAGTGAGTCGGCAGGGATGGATGAAGCCAGTCCGGTGGATCATTCTCCTTTCGCTTCAGCCTCTGGGTTTGGAAGGCCTGACAGTTTTATTATTCACGTACATAGCCCCTGGCAGCTTACTTCAGTTCAGTCATTGCACTGACCGTGCTGGGTCCTAAATCTGGTCACTCTTTGTATTTTTCCAACGTTGCTGTTGCACATTAACAGAAACTACCAGTCGAGCAGGGGCAGGAAGGCCTGAGCCCAGAACCAAACCTGCAGGATGCTATTTTCCTTATTTGGATTGGTTTTTGGGCCCTCATTGGCTGCACTCCTAACTTTATATCTTCTGAGATGATTGAAGGGATGCATTCCTCTGCTGCCTACGATGTGCTTCTTTCATGATTGAAGGTTTACGTGTAAAACTTCTGTTTCTAGGTCAGTGACCTCTGCACTGATTGTATGGGATTATATGGAAACATTTCCCTAATGTAAATGCCATGTCAAGTAGTTTGTGACTCTTTCCTCCTCTATTTGCTGCATTGGTGAAGTTTAAGTGGCCCTTTTTTCTTGTTTAGATACACCAGACCAGCTTCATCTGTCCTATGGACCTGTTGGCTATAGGACTAAGAGTGAGGAAGGCTTCCATTTTGAGACTTTTTAGTACTTTTGGAATTTAAACCAAGCTTCCAGTTCTGAGAAGTGTATATGGATCTCATAACTGGCTACACAGATGTAGTGAAAAAGCCAATCTGCCCGTTTCCCATTAAACCTAAATTGCTTTCAATGGAGAATATGAAAGAAATGTTTAAAAGAATTTCAGCCTGAAAATCTTGCACAGCAGGAAAATCTGACAGCTGTCCCGAGTGTCAGTCTAAACAGAAGAAGTTTGCCTTAATTTCTGAGTTATATCAAGATTGAGTCATCAGCTATTCCTCTAAAGTCTGCAGGTAGTCTTCTGTAAGCGGAGGAATCCTCCATCACTGGATGGCTGGTTTCCATGCTGTATACGACATATCCAAGATACGGATTTGAAGAGTGGTAGTTGAATCACATGGGAAGGAGGTGTCTGAGATATCCAGGCTTGAATTGCATGCTCAGGTTGAGAATTGGTGCGCTGGATGAATGAAAGAGGGAGTAGATGGGGTGGCTAATTCGCATTCCAATGAAACATTTCCACTTTGGTCAAATCCTTGTTTAACGCTCTTCTTGGCTTTCAGTCCACCAGGATTGGGATGTCTGTCAATGCCCTAAGAAAGCAGAGTACAGACGAAGAAGTTATATCTCTTTCCAAGTCACTCATCAAATCCTGGAAAAAGCTCTTGGGTAAGAAACGAGCCATTTTCAGAACTAGTTTACTTGAGGAGGGGAGAGGAAAGGAAGCTTACTGTCTGGATGTGAACATTCATTTTTTAATTTATTAACTGAGGCTTATTATTTTCTGAAGATAGGAATGCCCACTAAGTGAGGTATATCATCTAAAAACACAGCAATGCAGGTCAACACAAGCATTTCATAAAGCGTACACATACAAAATACAAGGAAGCAAGTTGCGCAGGCAAGAATGCTTCCTCTTCATCCAGTCAGACCAGTCCAGATGCCTGGGTTTTGCCCACCAACCAGCAGGTGGCGACGGAGATTAAAAGGTTTGCTGATGTTGCCCCATATAGGCTCCTGTGCTGATCTCAAGCTGCCAGGATTCTCTGCTTCCAGCAGATGTCAGGCAAGCATCCTGTGCTGCCAGCAGAGCCCTGGTGAAGCCAGGTGAAGAGGAAACATTGAGAGCTTGCATGGGCAGCTCCAGAGGTGAAAGTTTTGTACTTCCTCCCTTAGTTGAGTACAGTCCTAGAGCAGGGGGCTTCCAGTCTTATGGATTAGAGCATCAGACATTTATATGGGTTTGCCCCCTGCCTTCTTCCCGTCTATTGGAGATATTGCCTTCCTGCTTCCTGTCTAAGCCTATCCCATGTTTGGCGAATAAAGTTTAAAAAAACAAGGGGGGCGGGGAAGAGGAGAGAAAACAGACTGGTCAGTAATGTTTGTTTTTTGAGCCGTGGCGAGTGAGAGATTTTACCTTCTCTGTTTTGGGCTCCGATCAGGAAGGGAGAGCTATGTGTACTCCCCTTTAGCATGGGAAGAAACCTGCCCTCTGCTCAGTATGTGGAACATGCTGGGGGACAGAGGAGTTTTTCTGCCGTGCTTGTGCAGAGGAGAGGACAAGAAGTGATTTAGTGGCTCTGGGGGAGATCGCATTGGGGAGGGTTGATGGCTGAACCAGTTTCCACTAGTGTGCGTGCTGCTTTGCCGGGAACAGCAGCCATTTCCCTGTACGTACCTGGATCAGTCCAGACAGTGGGTTATGTCCCCAATCCAGCAGATGGAGTCAGTCAAAGCTTTGAGGGGGCGTCACCATAAGTGCTACTACCCCCTCTGCAGGAGTTCAGTATCTTCTGACTCCAGCAGATGCGAGTAGGGAATACGGGTTGCTCCCGATTACCTCAGGCATCCCTTGTACTTCTTTATCTGATTTTCTTCTCTCTGCCTACTTCTTTTTGGATCAAGTTTTGTTAAAAAAAAAAAAAAAAAAAAAAGTGTAAAGTGAGTTAGAGGGCCCTAATTGGGAGGCGTGGCTTCCCTCTATGTTTGTCTGCTCTCTCCTTCTTCTTTCGTTGCGTGCGGGGTAAGTGCAGTGTTTGTTTTTGCTTCTTTCCCTGCAGTTTGCTTCGACGGACGGTCGCGGAGGCCAGTAGGACCGGCCTCTCCGCGTTCTCTCTCTTGCCTGCGGCCATTTTCGCGGCTCCTCGTGGGCTGCGGAGGCAGGCAGGGAGGTCGTCGTTGGCGGGTCGCGCGGCCAGGAAGGCCCCCCCGCGGTGCCGTTTTCGTCCTCGGCGGGTTGTGCAGGCCGTCCGGGCCCCCCCGCAGCGGCGCTCCCGTTCTCGGCCCCCCCCCGAGGCTCTGCCGGGTGGTTTTTTGATCTGCCGGGCCTGTTTCCTGCACAGCTCCGATGCCGCGGCCAGAGCGCTGCTCTGCTTGCGGCGAGCCGGGCTCGCGGATCTCGAGGGAGGGCATCTGTGCGAGGTGTCTCCCCGGGGGGGAAGGCACCTCGCGGCCCCGCATCGATTTCCCTCGTCTCACAGGCTTGCCCGGGCGGCGGGGGCCGGCCCCTCCCTCATTCCTGGCGGGAACGGCGGCCATCTTACACTCTGCACGCCCTGAGGGGGAACAGACAGCGCTGGGGGCCGGGGATGCTGGGGAATCCCCGCCACACTTACTCCCGGAATCGGACCCGGAGACAGTCCCGCAGGGGCCGGGTTCCCCGGGGCCCCCCCCCCTCGGAGCCCCCCTCGGGTAGACAGGGGTTTTCCCCAGAGTTTATCCTTTTGCTGCACACCGCATATCTGCAGAGCCTGGAGGCTCCCACGGGACCTCCTCCAAACAAGATGCCGCGGCCCTCGCTACCTTCACCGGCCCCCCCCGCTCCGGCGGGTGTGGGGGCCCCTCTGCCTCCCGCTCGTGCCCGGCTCCCGGGGAGCTCGGGGACTGCGGGCTCACGACCAGGTTCCCCTGGATCGGATCCGGCGGATCCGGGTCAAGGAGACTCCACTTCAGAGGGTGATGATCCGCACACGCTGCGTCTGTTCCAGCGGGAAGAGCTGGAGGACCTACTTCCACAGGTTATCAAGGAGTTGGACCTCGATCCACCGCCGGAGCCGCCCGCGCCCGTAGCGCCCGCTGTGGTCACTTCCTCAAAGAAGGGGGATCCGGTCCTGGCAGCCCGGAGACCGAGGGCTCGGGCTTTTCCCATTCATGATTCTTTCCTTCAGCTTCTCACCGGGGAGTGGGATGCCCCGGAAGCTTCCTTCAAGGGCAGCCGGACCATGGAGAGGCTCTACCCGCTGCCGGAAGATTTTCTCGATCTCATCAAGGTACCTAAAGTGGACTCCGCGGTGACAGCGGTCACGAAGAGGACAACCATCCCAGTGACAGGGGGAGCGGCCTTACGAGACGCGCAAGATCGCAAGTTGGAAGTCTTCCTCAAGCGGGTCTTCGAGGTCTCCGCGGTAGGTCTGCGGGCGGTGATGTGTAGCTCGCTGGTACAGCGGGCCAGCCTTCTCTGGGTTCAACAACTGCTCACATCTCAGGTCCTACCGGCCGGGGAGGCCGCCCAGGCGGATAGACTGGAAGCTGCGGTTGCGTATGGGGCTGACGCCTCCTATGACCTGTTTCGGGTCCTCGCCCGCTCCATGGCCTCGGTGGTAGCGGCACGGCGCCTCCTATGGCTCCGCAACTGGGCGGCGGACACATCCTCCAAGTCGAGCCTGGGCTCCCTGCCATTCAGGGGCAAGTTCCTGTTCGGGGAGGATTTGGATCAAATCATCAAGACGCTGGGGGAAAATGCGGTTCATCGCCTGCCGGAAGACAGGTATCGCTCCACCAGGGCGTTCTCGTCCTCGCGGACCAGAGCCAGGGCGCAACGGCGCTACCGGAACTACAGACCGGCGGCAGCCAGGCCCTCTGCCCCCAGGTCTCAGCCCTGGTCTCGCTCCTTTCGCGGGCGCCGCCCCGCGCGGCCCGCCCCCCGCAGCTGGACAACCCTCTCCCAAGTCCTCGCAATGATGTTCAGCTCGCCCACTCCGCCGTCCCCAGGATCGGGGGGCGACTGGCGTTCTTCTACGAGGAGTGGGCGCAAGTCACCTCGGATCAGTGGGTCTTGGACACCATCGGACAAGGTTACGCGTTGGAGTTTGTCCGCGCTCCAAAGGGACGGTTCATTTTCTCCCCTTGCGGCTCGGACACCAAGCGACAGGCGGTGCAGTTGACCCTGGACAGACTTTGGGAGATAGGCGCCATTGCGCCCGTGCCCTTCGGAGAGGTGGGCTCGGGCCATTATTCCATCTACTTCGTGGTGCCAAAGAAGGACGGATCCTACCGGCCCATTCTGGACTTGAAAGAAGTCAACAAATCGCTCCGGGTGGTTCGGTTCCGCATGGAAACGCTGCGGTCCGTGATCGCGGCGGTGCATCGCGGGGAATTCCTGGCCTCCTTGGACCTGACGGAGGCCTACCTCCACATCCCCATTCGCCGGGAGCATCATTGTCTTCTGCGGTTCAAGATCCTGGATCAACATTTCCAGTTTGTGGCTCTCCCGTTTGGGCTAGCAACGGCTCCGCGCACTTTCACCAAGATCATGGTGGTGGTGGCGGCTGCCTTGCGGAAGGAGGGGATTCTCGTTCATCCTTACCTGGACGATTGGCTCATCCGAGCGAAGTCTTTTCAGCATGGACAGGAGGCTGTGGCCAGAGTTATAGAGTTTCTGCAGTCCCTAGGATGGGTGGTGAACTTTTCCAAGAGCTCCCTGGTACCCTCGCAGCGCCTGGATTTCCTGGGGGCGACCTTCGACACCCGTCTGGGCGCGGTTTTTCTACGTCAGGACAAGGCGCGAGCCCTGCGGGATCACATACAACGGTTTTCTGCGTTATCGGTTCCCACCTCCTGGGACTATCTGCAGCTCCTAGGGGTGATGGGTTCCACCATCGACATGGTCCCTTGGGCATTTGCGTGCCTCAGGCCTCTACAGAGAGCGCTTCTATCACGTTGGAAGCCGCTTTCACAGGACTACCAGGTGCTCCTTCCTCTACCGCTGTTTGCCAGGAACAGTCTAACCTGGTGGATGAATCCGGAGAATTTGGCCCGCGGCATGTCTCTCGATCTACCAAATTGGGTCGTGGTAACCACCGACGCCAGTCTCGTAGGATGGGGAGCGGTCTGTGACCGCAGCGCCACGCAAGGGACGTGGTCCGCGGAGGAATCGAAGTGGTCCATCAATCTACTGGAGACCAGAGCGGTCAGATTAGCGCTCCAGCACTTCCTGCCACTCCTCCGGAACCGGGAGGTCAGGATCTTATCGGACAATGCGACGACGGTGGCCTATATCAACCGACAGGGCGGCACCCGCAGCCCGCAGGTCGCGCTCGAAGCAGAGATGCTGATGCAGTGGGCGGAGCGGCATCTGGCCCGCCTGGCGGCCTCGCACATCGCGGGCGTGGACAACGTACAGGCCGATTACCTCAGCCGTCAGCTCTTGGACCCCGGGGAATGGTCCCTCTCCGACGAGGCGATGCAGCTGCTCGTTCGACGGTGGGGACCCCCCCACCTCGATCTCATGGCATCCGCACGAAATACCAAGGCTCCCCGGTTCTTCAGCCGCCGGAGAGAGCGGGGAGCGGAGGGCGTGGACGCTCTCGTACTCCCGTGGCCGGCCAACCTGCTTCTTTACGCGTTCCCGCCGTGGCCGCTGGTGGGAAGACTACTCCGCCGCGTAGAGGTACACCAGGGACCGGTGATCTTCGTCGCTCCGGAGTGGCCAAGACGACCTTGGTTTGCGGACCTGCTCCAACTGGTGATCGACGGACCCATCCTTCTGGGAAATCTCCCCCGCCTCCTTCACCAAGGCCCGGTATTTTTCGACCAGGCAGAACTCTTCTGTCTTGCGGCCTGGCTTTTGAGAGGCACCGCCTCCGGCGCCGGGGCTACCAGGAGGCGGTAGTCTCAACACTGCTGCGTTCTCGAAAGACTTCGACGTCGGTAGCCTATGTGCGAGTCTGGAAGGTGTTCGAGCTGTGGTGTGCCGGACTGAACACGAGTCCCTCTGAGGCTTCGGTTCCTCAGATCCTTCAGTTTCTGCAAGCAGGGGTGGACAAGGGACTTGCCTACAACTCACTCCGGGTTCAGGTGGCCGCCCTTGGCTCGCTCCTGCGGGACGGGGGTTCCCTGCTACAACACCCGGATATTCTCCGTTTTCTCAAGGGTGTCAAGCACATGCGACCTCCGGTGCGGAATCCTTGTCCCTCCTGGAGTCTCAACCTGGTGCTACGGGCCATGTCGGGACCTCCGTTTGAACCACTGCGGAATGCGACGATCAAGGATCTCACTCTCAAGGCGGTGTTTCTGGTGGCTATCTGCTCCGCTCGGCGCATCTCGGAGCTGCAGGCCCTGTCGTGCAGAGAACCCTATCTCCGGTTCTCGGATTCCGGGGTTTCGATTCGTACTGTTCCCTCCTTCCTCCCGAAGGTGGTGTCCGCGTTCCATGTGAATCAGACGGTGGAGCTTCCTTCCTTCTCCGCTTCGGAGCCAAGGTCTCTCCGGCTTCTGGACGTCAAGCGCACCCTGCACCTCTATCTGGAGGCTACGAATGACTTCCGGACTTCTGACCATCTCTTCGTCCTCTGGTCCGGCCCTCGGAAGGGGGCTCAGGCCTCGAAGACGACCATTGCCAGATGGTTGAAGGCTGGCATTGCCGCTTCCTACATTGGGGTGGGGCGGACTCCCCCACCCGGTATTGTTGCGCATTCTACACGCTCTCAGGCGGCCTCTTGGGCGGAGACCCGCTCGGTCTCCTCTCAAGAAATCTGTAGAGCGGCCACCTGGAAATCGCTACACACGTTCTCCAGACACTATCGTCTTCACCTCGCTTCCTCGGTCTTTGGACACTTTGGTGAGCAGGTTCTACGAGCGGGTCTCGCAGGACCCCACCCGGTTTAGGGACGCTTGGGTACATCCCACTGTCTGGACTGATCCAGGTACGTACAGGGAAAAGAAAATTATTCCTTACCTGCTAATTTTCGTTCCTGTAGTACCATGGATCAGTCCAGACGCCCACCGCATTTGGGTCCTACTCCTGCTCGACGGGGTTTTTTCCTCTACGGGACGGTAGTATTTTCTGTCTTTCACGATTGCTCAGTTTTTTTTCACTGTTTGTCACAGTTCCGTTTTGGGGTTGACACGCTGACCTTTTGTCCTCCCACCCGTTGGTGGGGCGGGCACGGTTTTGTTGCTTAGGTTATACGGTTGATTGTTGCCGTTCCTTAAACTTGATCCAATTTGGGGGTTCTTGGTTTACTCGGGCTTGGATATACTCGATACTGAACTCCTGCAGAGGGGGGTAGTAGCACTTATGGTGACGCCCCCTCAAAGCTTTGACTGACTCCATCTGCTGGATTGGGGACATAACCCACTGTCTGGACTGATCCATGGTACTACAGGAACGAAAATTAGCAGGTAAGGAATAATTTTCTTTTTGGAGCTGCAGTGTATAGATTCTGACCCAGGGCATCCTCCTGGTTTCCTGCAGTGCAGAAACTCTTCTCAATCTTTCTGGGGCTGTGTTTTGCTGCCACATTTAATGGGACACCTACTTCGTTTTCAGACGGGATCCCTTCTGCCTAGGCTTCAGTTTCTGCAGAACATTTGAAATGCTCTTGGGCCTTTTGTTTGGAGCAGAGTGCACCTCCAAGTCTTTCTTCATTGATGCCTTCCCTCAGAGAATTGTTTCTGTGGGTAAGGGGCGCAAGAGGTCAAGAAAAGAGGCCCATAAGGACGCAGATCTGATGGCTCGTTGACCTTAAGGGCCTGCGAGTGAGTGACATTGAGGGGGAAGTGGTAGAGGGAGAATATCCCCAATGAGGAGGAAGCTGGTTAGCTATGGTTAGATTGTTTCATAAGGAGGAGTAATCTTCCTTAATTTCTCAGTCTCTGAAAATCCTAAAGATATCTGAAGAGAAGATGGAGGAGGATCCTATTATTGTTAGTTTATGAAAGTCCGCAAATCGTTTCCTTTGTACAGGTCGGTCAAGGATTTGAATGAATTAGAATAAGATTCTCCTGAAACTAATTTTAAAGATGGAAGGTCCTTGGCAAAGCTGTACCTTCTCTAAGGTGGATGCACTGGTTTGTATGGTCATGAAAAGGATTACTGTTTCAGTGGAGGGAGGTGCGACTCTCGAGGATGTGCAGGACAGAAAGATAGTGGGTGCTTAAGCTGGCTTTTGAGGCTTCTATTATGGCTTTTTAGGTGGCAGCCTGTAGCTATATTATTGCGAGAATAGGTTTGAGATTGTCAAAGTGCTTACAAGACACTTCACTGGAAGGCATAGGCTCTGTTCTGAATGAGGCAGCTCAGTTGGAGCCCAGGTTGGCCTTTTTGGCAGATGCATCCTTTGATTTAGTTTGCATGTCAGTGAGAAGCATGGCTTCTCTTGTAGCAGCCAGGCGCCTTTTATGACTTGGAACTGGTCGGCAGATTCAGTTTTGGAGAGTAATCTAGGATTTCCTTTAAGGGAAACTATTATTTGGAGAAGACCTTGAGAAGATGGTTAAGGCTTGGAGAAGTCTAAGGTTCCCAGACCTCCTGAAGACAAGCCTAAAGGGTCAACTCCGGTCCAGAAATAGTTTGAGACTTGCAGAGAAGTAAACTGGGGATATCTTCAATGGGTCAGAGATCTAGACCTTTTAGTAGGTTCCAGTCCCTTTCAGAAAAGGTGGCAAGGATGGGAATTCAGGGAACACAGGAACCTCCTGGAACTCCCAATGAGTGTTGGGACCTAGTCTCCAGTGTTCAGAATAGGAGGTTGATTATCCGAAATGGGTCCATGTCGTTTGGGATGGTTGAGCCTTGAAGTTTTCCCATCCTATTTCAGATGCATTTATGGTTTCTCTTTGCCATTCTGTTCAGTAGGAGATGGTAGTAAAAATATAATTCAATTGTCTTCTAGACATGAGGGCAGAAATTCCTGCTGATTCCTCAGTGGGGTCAGAACTGATATTCACTACATTTTGTGGTCCCCAAGAAGAAAGAGTCTTTTCAGTCTATTCTAGACCTAAAACAGGTCTCCAAAAAGAACTTGAGTCCCTTCCTTCAGGATGGAGACCCTAAGGTTGGTTATAGTGGTGTTGAGGTAAGGAGAATACCTAGGGGTCCATAGCCACTGTGTGGCTTGGCAAATTAGCCGGCTAACCTGGCTATTTTAAAGTTTATCCAGCTAACTTTAAGACAGCCCTGTGGCTCTACCAGAGTTAGATGGATAAGTTATCTGGCTAACTAGGCCCCGGAGTTATCCAGCTAAATATTTAGTCAGATGACATCTGACTAAGTAGTGTCTGTTGACCATAGCCAAATATTCAGCAGTGCCATTTAGCTGGATAAGTCTGACTTATCTGGCTAGTGATTTTTTATTTTTCAGTATCTGGCTCCTAATGTCTTTAGATCTGACAGAAGCAAATCTACACATCCGGATCAAGGAAAGTAATCAGACGTATTTTCATTTTGCACTATTCAGAGGACATTTTTAATTTTTGGGTGATTTTTTTCATGATGGCCACTGCCCCAAGGACCTTTTCCAAAATTGTGGTATTAGTGATGGTTCTGCTTCGAGAGAGGATTCTGGTTTATCCTTATCTAGATGAATGGTTAATTCATGCAGAGTTGCCTCAGGAAAGCGAGGCAGCAGCTACCAGTGTAGTCCAGAAGCTTCAGGAACTGGGTTAGGTAGTAAACTTTGTGAAGAGCAAACTGCAGCTTACTCAGTTCTTGGTATCTGGGGACTTGCTGGGCCACACCCTATTATTGCTACAGAAGGTCCAGTATATTCCTTGTTGGACACGAAGAGGCTCTTGGTGTGGAGTTATCTAGAATTCTTGGGTTCTGTGGTGGTGCATATGAAGCTCCTGCAGAAGACTTTGCTGTCCCACTGGGACCCTTGGTCACAGGATTATGTGAGAAGGTTTTCTGTGCCAAAACAGGTTTGGTTGAGCTTGGGTTGGTAGCTATTGACCAAGAACTTGCAGAAAGGAATAGACCCAGAGTATTCCTTTTGAATCAGGGTGACTATGGATGTTAGCCTCTTAGGTTGGAGAGCACATGGTCATGGTCTAGTGATTCAGCAGAAGAAGCCAGGTGATCTATCTAGAAACCAGAGTGATATGTTTGACTTTACTCCCATTTTGCAACAATTTTCAGGGAGCAAGCATTCAGAATTCTGTTGGACAATGTAACAGCAGAGGTATATGTAAACCACCAAGGAGGGTCAAAAAGCTGTCTGTCTGTCAGCAGAAGTAGGTCCTCTCTGGTCATAGAAACATGTAAGGATCATCTCAGCCTCACACAATATGGGAAAAGAGAATGTTCAGGCAGATTTTTTCAGCCACAACACACTGGACCCTGGGGAATGGGAGCTGTTACATTTGTTCAGATTGTGGCATTTTGGGAAAAGTTTGTCATGGACCTTATGATGATTGTCAAAAACACAAAAGTGGAAAGATTCTTCAGCAGAAGGAAAGAAAGGGGGTCATCCTGCTAGCATGCCTTGATCCAGACATGACTGGTAGAGGGTCTTCTATATGTATTTCCTGTTTGGTCACTTGTGGGCAGAAGATTTCAAAACATTAAGGACTCATTATCCTAATAGCTCCCAATTGGCTGAGACATCCTTGGTGAACAGATCTAGTCAGGTTATTGATCGGGGATCCCTTATAGATGCCTCAGGGCCGGAGTCTTCTGTTTCAGGGTCTTATGGCTTGGCCCCCAAGAGATCTTGTTTTAGGTGATGGATACTCTTACATTTTAGAAAGACTTCTATTTCCTTGGCTTATGTGAGGGTCTGGCGAATTTTTGGGGAGTAGAATGCTGCAAAGGAAATTTTGGCTAGAGGTAGTTTGGTACCATTTGCAAGAGGGTTTGGATAAAGGTTTGGCCTTGAATTCTTTGAAATTTCAGGTAGTGGCAATTGCCCATTATAAGGTCGTATTTTGGGTAGACTTTTATCCTCAACCAGATGTACTGCATTTCCTTAGAGGAATTAAACACATTAGACCTTCAGAAAGTCATGTCCTGGAATTTGAATTTGGTTTTGTCTTTCCTTGTGGGATCTTCCTTTGAACCTCTGAGGAGGTTTCAGTCAGATTGCTCACCCTTAAGGTCACATTCTTGGTGGTGATGTGTTAAGTCAGTCAAACATCCAAATTGCAGGCACTTTCATACAAAGAAATGTTTTAGTGTTTTCAAGCCAAATATTGAAGATTCGTATGTGTTTTCTCCGAAGGTGGTTTCACTTTTTTCAGTAGGGAGTCATGCAGAGTAGAGTATGCTTGACCATATCATTTAGATGTAAGGAGGATTTGAAAGGCATTAATAGTTTCTGGAAGTCTGATAACTTATTCATTCTTTTTGGTAGCCGTAAGGAGGGTGAAGTGGCTTGAGAGGCTTTGTAGTCATGCTGGATTAGAGCAGTGATTGGATTGACCTATGCAGAGCAGGACTGTGCCAATGCCCAAGTATGCGAGGGCACATTCCATGAGATTACAGGCTGCTTTGTGAGTGGAACTTCTCTTAGTGTACTGTTAGAGATTTGCAAAGAGGTGACTGGTCTTCCTTACGTTCCTGTTCAAAGCATTATCAGCTGGATGTTTGAGCTGCAGAGGAGGCTATCTTTGGCTTGGAGGTCTTCAGAGTGGGTTTGGCAGGATCCCTCGCATTAGAAAGGAAGCTTGGGTACATCCCAATCATCGGGATCTTCTGGCTGGAACAGGAAGGAAACATTTGTTCTTATCTGATTTCCTTTGAGTTCAGCCAAACCAGTCCAGGACTCTTTTTGCCAAATATATCCATATCTATGTTTATATATCTATATCCATTTTTTTCAGGTGTCTTATGTTCCAGGAAGACTTACTCATTTCACATTTATTTTGATGACCGGTAAACTTGAATTTCCTAGCGTATAGCCAGATGGACTCGGGACCAAAGGGTATTGTGCCCTTCTGCTAGCAGATGAGAGATGGAGTCAGATTTCAAAGCTGACATCACTCTAGATATACCCCTGCAGCAACCTCAGCTCTTCAGTATCTCTCCATCTCCTAGCAGATGCAGACACTAAGAATTACAGCAAAGAAGAAACCAAATTTACCTTAAGGAAGATCGAGCCCCGCTCTCCTGCGATGATATCTAAGGGTCCCTCCCCGACTCGAGAATTCCTGAGATTGATCTCAGATATCCCTCAGAGGTGTGCCTTGGTCCGGTACCCGGTTCCCAGTGTGGACTTAGCCCCCAGGGTGGCTGAAAGGCAGCGGTGAAGGTAATTCCCTCTCCCCCCACAGCTGGAGACTGTCTGACACACGATCAGTAAGCGCCGAGACCAGGTAAGAAAATCTTTAAATTCAGGTCTCCGGTCTCCAGAGCTCGGATTGCCGTTCTGAATCCATCCCCGGCGAGGTTAGACAGGAGCACCGATTGGGTTGAGCAGCCCTGGTTGAGCTAGGCCCTGATCCGGTGCAAGGGTCCACATACGTGGAGACCCTTGGGGGGCGCCATCTTATGCACGGGGCTTGTCAGCGCCATCTTCCCTTCTCGACCGGCGGTATGTGCGGGGCAGGCTGGACGGCCGATACCCTTAACTTGTGCGTGTCCAATACAGATGCGCGCACAGCTACGCACACAGCGGCGCGCACAAATACATGCGCGCAAACACATAGAGACAATGGCACTGGCACCCAAGAAGGCCAGAAGGCACTCTTTGCACAGCCTGCCACATAAGAGCAGTGCAGCCTGGAGTCCTGCCTGTGTCATTGCGAAGAAGCCCAGGGAGAACCAAAGCCTGGCCCCTTACTGTCTGGAGATGGTTCCGGAACCACTGACAATAGCCTATGCATCTCCGAGATGGCTTCCCCACAGGAGGGCACCTCTGGGGCCCCTACTCAGACTCCACCTGTGGTTAACATGGACCCAGGGACCTTCTCCTGGTTGGAATTTTTCCAAGGGCTGCAAGCCTTCATTCAGGCACAATCAGCCCCAGCTGCGCCCCAGGCTCAACCCCTGCCGGAAGCACGAGATCCTCCCGGCCCGGATGCCTCGAGACATGCCTCGCCTAACCAAGAACTTCACTAACAGGGACCCAAACACCTTAGATGATGAGAGTGTCTCTTGGAAGAAGGAGAAATCCCTCCAGGAATGGAACGATACTGAACCATGCTTCACTTTTTCCACAAGGACAAATTACCAGCCCTTGTTTCCCATACTCTGAAGACGCTGGGTATTCCTGGCACGGACCCTATGGCGGAACCAAAGAAGAACCCCATCTTGGTGTCCCTTTGTAAGGCCTCATGCTACTTTCCAATGATGGAAGCCATCCAGGAACTGATTGACCTGGAATGGGATGCCCCAGAGGCCAGCTTCAAAGGGGGTCGGGCCTTGGAAGCCCTATACCCTCTAGAACCAGCGACCAAGGAACGCCTACATTTCCCAAAAGTGGGTGCTATGGTCTGTGCCATCTCAAAGTGAACAACGATTCCTGTTGAGGAGGGGCTGCACTGAAGAACACTCAGGACAGACGATTGAAATCCATCCTTAAGCAGGCCTTCGATGCAACAGCAATGACACTGTAGATTGCTTCCTGTTGTGCACTGGTGGCACATTCCTGCTTGCTCCTCTCGAGAGAGGCAAATAACTCCAGAACGTATACCGGTGAGACGATGGAACCTGTAGCAGCCTTTCTCATGGACACAAGCTCAGACCTAGTGCGCACCTCAGCCAAGGGCGTTGCCTCAGTAGTGGCAGCCAGAAGACAACTATGGCTACGGAATTGGTCTGTGGACGTGACATCTAAAGCGAATCTCACAAGAATGCCCTTTAAAGAATCTCTCTTGTTCGGAAGCGAATTGGAGAAGTTAGCCAGTAAATGGAGCGAATCCCCAGTGGCTCTGCTACCGGAAGATAGGAGTAAAAGATCTCAGCGTCCCTCCCCCAGAAGAACCAAGGGCAGAGGATCACAGCGCTTTAGACCCTACAGGAACTCGCAGTTCCAGGCACCTCGTCCCTCCAGAAGGTCCCAGCCATTTCGGAACAGACAGACCAAGAGGGGAGCAGGCCCTGGGGGCAGGCTTCAGCAGTGCTGCACAATGAGAACGGGCCGACCCATCCACAGGATGGGGGTCGACTTGCCCTCTTCTACCAAAGATGGGTCGAGATAATGTCAGACAAATGGATTCTAAGCAACATTCGAGAAGGTTACTCTCTGGAGTTCCACAGCATCCCTTGAGACAAATTTATGATGTCGCCCTGCCACTCCCACTCCAAGAGACTGGCAGTAGAAACCATTCTAACAAAACTACTCAGTCTGAAGGCAATAACTCTCGTTCCCACACCCCAACAAAATACGGGGCGCTATTCCAACTATTTTATCATCCCAAGAAGGAAGCATCATTCCAGCCCATCTTGGATCTCAAGAACGTCAACAGTTATCTGAGGATTCTACACTTCTGCATGGAAACTCTATGCTCTGTAATAATGGCAGTACAACCAGGACAGTTTCTAACCTCCATGGACCTTTCCGAAGCCTACCTTCACATCCCAGTCCATCAGGATCACCAGCGCTTCCTGCGCTTTGCGATACTGGGTCACCATTACCAATTCCGCGCACTACCCTTCGGCCCTAGCAACCGCCCCCAGAACCTTCACCAAAATCATGGTGGTCGTGGCGGCAACACTGAGGAAGGAAGGGATCTTGGTACACCCTTACCTGGACGATTGGCTAATCAGGGCAAAGTCTTTGGAAGAGAGCCGGCAGGTGACCAGAGTCAAGAGCCTACTGCAGGAACTCGGTTGGGTCGTGAACACGGGCAAGAGCAGTCTGCAGCTCTCTCAATCGCTAGAGTACCTGGGGGCCCGTTTCACACCAAACAGAGCAAAGTCTTCCTCCCTCCTCCGAGGAGAAGGAAACTGATGGAACAATTACGACGATTGATGACCAATGCATGCCCCAAGCACGGTTACTCAAAGGCTGTGATTGATACCCTGCTCCGAGCATGCAAGTGCTCCACATCCCTGTTATACATACAGATCTGGAGAGTATTCGAAGCCTGGCATGAGGTCCGCAGGATTCTCCCGCAGACAGCCAAGATTCCCATGATTCTGGCATTCCTACAGGACAGTATGAAGAAAGGGTTGTCACTCAACTCCCTCAATGTCCAAGTAGCCGCACTGGCCTGCTTCAGAGCCGAAGTGGACGGTATCTGGCTATCAACCCACTGGATTTGTCCCGCTTTCTGAAAGGGGTTAAACAACTCCGACCACCCTAAAGTGGCCGGTGCCTCTATGGAATCTCAATCTAGTATTAGACTTCCTAGCTGGGGCTTCCTTCAGACCAACACGCGGTCTGTCTCTATGCCTCTTAACATTGAAGATGGCATTCCTGGTGGCAATATGTTCAGCTCGTCGCATCTCCGAACTACAGACACTATCCTGTCGGGAACCATTCCTTAAGTTCACACCTGGAACCATACAACTGCGCACTGTCCCCTCCTTCCTACCGAAAGTGGTTTCAGAGTTTCACTTGAACTAAACCATCTTGCTACCATCTCCGGATGAACATAAGGACACTGAAGACTCACGCCGCCTTCGCCATCTAAATGTCGGCAGACTCCTTGTGCGATACCTGGAAAGATCGGAACCAGTGCACAAAACGGATTGCTTGTTTGTTCACAGCGGGGAAGAAACAAGGAGAAGCAGCCTCGCGGGCGACCATAGCCCGCTGGATCAAAGAATTAATCAAGGCAGCCTACATAGAGGCAGGAAAACCCTTACCTCTACAGGTTTAAGCTCATTCTACGAGGGCCCAGGCAGTCTCTTGGGCAGAAACCAAGCTGCTGTCGTCCGCCGAGATCTGTTGGGCGGTGACGTGGTCCTCCATACACACCTTCTCCAGGTTCTACCGCCTGGATGTTCAGGCCCGAGAAAACACAGCCTTCACAAGGGCACTATTAAGTGGGCCAAGGGCAGCCTCCTGCCTTGTCTGGGTGTAGCTTTTGTACATCCCATTGGTCCTGAGTCCATCTGGCTACACGCTAGGAATTGGAGAAATTACTTACCTGATAAATTTGTTTTCCTTAGTGTAGACAGATGGACTCAGCATTCCGCCCACGGCTGCCCCAGAAAAGGAGAACCTCAGTTAGCAAACCTCAAGACTAAGCAAATATGGGTAAGCCGTGGCCTACCCCTAGTTCAAGACACCCACAGTTTGTCTGGTGTCGGCGTTAATTGGTTGAGTGCACTGGCGGTCTCCAGTTTGGAAATTGGTTGAACCAGTTCAAGTTTTACTCAAGTTTAATCAAGTTATTTAAGCAAAGATATATCCACAATGGCTTTTCGAAGAGAATACTGAAGAGCTGAGGTTACTGCAGGGGTATATCTAGAGTGATGTCAGCTTTGAAATCTGACTCCGTTTCCCATCTGCTAGCAGAAGAGCACAATACCCATTGGTCCTGAGTCAATCTGGCTACACTAAGGGAAATTAAATTATCAGGTAAGTAATTTCTCCAATTGAGGGTACTTGTGCTGTTTGGTTTCTCTCTTTTTGGAAGCCTCTTGGTTGGGGAGCGGGAGAGTGTGTTGTTTTTTATTAGCCTGTTAAAGAAGTTACTGGCAGGCTGAGGCCAGTATGGGAGCCTAAATGGGGTGACATCAAGCATTTTAGTCTTTATGTCCATCTGTTGGTTGGTGTGCATAAACCCATACGTTTGGACTGGTCTGGCTGGACTCAAGGAAAGGAAATTATTAGGTAAGAACACATTTCTCCTTCCATGTACAGGCTAAGAGCCTTCCATGTACAGTCTAAGAGCCTTAAGAGGGGGATCAGCTAGCAGGGCTGCTTGTGATGACTAAGGCTGAGTAGGATTATACACAACCAGATGGTCCTTCAGAAATCCTGTCCCCATGTCACAAAATGATTTAAAGGCTAAACAAGCCTCCTGGCGTGCAAACATAATTTAATGAGGAACCAGGGCAAGGTATACAAAATAGGAGATATCTTGTCCCTGTCAAAGGCCTTATGCTCTCCCCTAATCAAATTCTCTGGTCACTGAATCAAAGAAATTGATCAGCTTTGACTGACAAGATCTACGTCTGGTAAAACCCTGCTGCCTCAGATCATGCAATGCCATCGATTCCAGAACCTTGGAATAGTAATGGATCCAGAAATCAATCTAAAACAGCACATATCGCTAAAAGTAAAAGAAGGCTATGCAAAACTCATCACCCTCAGAAAACTAAAACCACTGCTAACACCAGCTGATTTCAGAACAGTGCTTCAGGCGCTGGTTTTCTCCAGCACTGACTACTGTAATGCTTTTTTACTAGGACTCCCAAATACAACACTAAGACCACTTCAGATACTACAAAACACAGCAGCGAGAATACTAACCGGAAAAAGGAGGGACCATATAACTGAAACACTAGCAGAACTGCATTGGCTACCTATTGAACACAGAATAAAATACAAAGCCCTATGTACCATCCATAAAACTAATCCATGATGAAAAATCAGACTGGCTAAACACCGCACTACGGGTACACGTCCCACACAGAAACCTTCGTTCAGCAAACAAAGCTCTCTTAACCATTCCCTCAGTAAAGACAGTGAGAGAAAGGGCCCTATCTTTAGCAGGCCCCGCGTTATGGGACACTCTGCCTCTAGAGATCAGACTACAGAGAGATCTCAAAACCTTTAAGAAAAGTTTTAAAAACATGGCTTTTCAAACGAGCATTTTCTAAAGAGACCGGAGAGTAGAAAACATACAGGAAAGGCAGAAGAGCACCAACACACAGAACCTACGTAATTATATAACACAGAGAATATGAATTTTTACCTGTAAATAGTACCTGACAGGTACACGTTACTAATAAATCGATTGTTTTTGTATTATGATATATTGTGCCCGAACCTTTTTGGCACCTGTTAGAATGTACCATAGTACCAATCACCAACCTTAATTTATGTGCCTACATGTAAACCGTTGCGATGCTATTTAACTTAGCGACGGTATAGAAACATTTTTAAATAAACGGCACTCTCCTCTGTTTTAGCAGTGATTTTATTACTTTGCTCACCATAGAGTTCCCAGCCTCCTCCTTACTTCCCCCTTTATGACCAGGAACCACATCCTCTCTTTTCCAGTCCTCCGGGTCTACACCAGACTCTAAGGAAGCACTGAACAGGTCACCAGCGGAGCTGCCAGGACATCTCTTAAGTTCCCTTCCTACCCTCGGATGTGTCCCCTCCAGCCCCAGCGTCTTATCTGCTTTAAGTTTAGTTACCCCTCACAGACACTGCTCTGAAAATCGATGGAGGTTTTCCTCACTTCCAGTCTTCTTTGTGTTTGTTTTATGTGCTCCTGCTCCAGGCCCTTCCACAGTGAGCACCGAACAGAAAGATTTGTTAAGCAGTTCTGCTTTTTCCTCCTCAGCTTCTACATATTCCTCCCCTCTTCCTCCTATCACTCCTATCACTAACGTATCTTAAAAAAAAAAAAGTCGTGCTCCTGTTTTACCGTATTGCTTTTTTTTTTCTGTTTGAATTTGTGCGTTCTGACTACTTTCCTAGCTTCTCTTAGTGTCGCCTGCCTTCCTCTTTCTGCAATCTCTGTACTTACTTTCCAGCTCCTTTTTTTTTTTTAGAAAACCACTGTGGCATCTTTTTTCCTCTTACCATTTTATTTACCTTCCTTATATCTCTCTTTAATTTTGTGCACTGCTCTTCTGCCTCCCGTCCTTGAGGCTTTTCCCCTGAAGTCTAGGGCTCTTAATACTGAATCCCATCAGCAAGAGAATAAAGCGTAGCAGGTAGAAGGGGCCAGCCTAGGGACTGGGGCTTTGCTTGTGGCTGTTCTCACCTTTTCTCTGTTGGCAGATGCTCCGGAAGAGAAAAATGATGAGCGGAAGAAGAGCTCCTGCTCTCCAACGTCTTCATTTAGTGAGAGCAGTGAGTGCAAGGAGCCCAGGTAAGGATCTGTGGGGAGAGCTGCAGAGGATGGCTACTGCTGCTTGCTGCTTTCTCCTCTGTGCTGCTTCAGGCTTTCTGATGCGCCTCCCTTGCTTGTCCTGTTACCGGATCCACCTTGACTCTGGCTTGTCCCTTGATGCACGTTTTTTCCTTGGTTTTATACACTTGGCCTTCGGCTGGCAGGGGGTTTGCTTTCTGCTCTGTGGTGTCCTATCGCTGTTCATCATCAATATAACAAGAATGCACTCTGCACGCTTGTCTTCGGGGATACGTTTTATTCTCCCGCACCCAGAAAAGGTTGGAATCACCTATGCTAAACTGGGTGAGAGCAGAGGTCTGTCTGGTCCAGCATCGGGTCTGAGCTCACCCTTGACCCCCTCTCCATCCAGCAGGGGTACAGGCTGAGCTCATAGCTGCTGAAGAGCTGAGGCCGCTGGCTGTAAGGTATTACTACTTATCTGCTAACACAAACTGGACTTTTTCTTTTCTCTTGTTTTCTCTTTCAGTAGAGGGTATTGCTAGGGGCTGCTAACAGATTGTCAGCCATGCAAACTGAAGTTTGACAGGATCCTGA
The DNA here is from genome assembly GCF_901001135.1 of Rhinatrema bivittatum. Taxonomy (NCBI): domain Eukaryota; kingdom Metazoa; phylum Chordata; class Amphibia; order Gymnophiona; family Rhinatrematidae; genus Rhinatrema; species Rhinatrema bivittatum. The sequence continues at coordinate 8,295,767 of NC_042622.1, forward strand.
CTCCAAACCACTTTACCTTTATTTTTATTATTTTTTCTGGTTTTTTTTTTCAGCTCGCACAAAAAACAGGAGCAGCCCAAAACTCCAACAACACCGAAAATCACCACCTTCCCCCCGATCCCTGTCACCTCTGACACTGTGCGCAATAAATGCAGAGAGCTCCTGACAGCTGCCCTGCAGACAGACAGTAAGCCTGTGGTGGGGCGGAGGCGTGGCACTTGGTGAGGATACAGTTCCTGCCTCAGGTTGTGGACTTGGCCCATTTCCTTTCTCTCTCTTTATAGCCAGGGCTCGTTCTCGCCTTTCCTGTGTTCACTTTGCTTTCTAGAGTTTGGGGAAAATGGAGCTGGTCTCTTTTTAGTCCAAGCAAGTGGATGCTTTTCTCTGTAGGACCCCTGGCGGGCACTGTAGGGCTGCTGGTTTCATGCCGTTCCTGCTGCAGCTGCTTTCATGTCAGCAGGTGCTGCTAGGGGAAAATGGCCTTGGCTGAGTTTTCCCAACAGGTTCCCCGGAACATAAAACTGTCTACCAAAATAGTGCAGGATCCGTACCCAAAGCCATTCGAGATGATACTTAATGATCTAAATATGTATAACGGAAAGGAAAGGAGAGTTCCCTGTACGTAAGCAAAAAATGCTCTTGGACATGAGGCTGCAAGGGTTTAGACTCGGGAGCAACATCAAAAAATGTCTGTACTGAAAGGGTGGCGGATGCATGGAATGGACTCCCATGGCGGAGGCGAGGGAAACGCAAACGGTAACAGAATTCAGGAAAGCCTGCGTCGTCAGGTAGAGAGGATCTTTAGTGGAGGAGAAGTGCGGAGAAAGCCCGAGATCAGCCGGGGGGTGTGGCAGTGCAGCAGGAATAAGCCTGGGCTGGTGCTGCCTCTCCACTGTCAGGTTGTATGAAAGAGTTGGGAGGTTGTACCCTTCACTTCTTCGAGAGCCGAGGCCAGGTGAGAAATGGGGGCAGAGTAAAGAAGCACAGCTTAGTCCTACTGCAGGTCATGGGCTAGTGAGGTTGGTGCCAGCAGGTCAGTGGTGGCAGGTACTCTTCAGGAAGGCCATGGAGACCTCGTTGGTTGGTATTTGGGCAACAGCCTCATTAGTTTTGATAGCTTTTTAAATGATTGCAAAGCTTGTGAGTAGACATGGGTTTGGGGGGGGGGGTCTTGAGTATTCATCTTCCCAGGGTGATAGTCAGTGAGGAAGAACACAAGAACGGACTTGGATAAGGGGGATATCCTAGCAGTATGGACAAAACTAAGTCAGCAGAGTCGATGGACGGATTGGTCTTTTTTTTTTTTTTGCAGCAGGCAGGAATCCTCTGCTCCTGAGGCTTCTGCTGGGCGTTGGGTTTGGGGTTTGTGAGGGTTCTGCCAGGGAGTTGGATGCGAGTTGTGCTCCTGTCTCTTGTGCTGAGAGTATGGATATGAGGTGAAGGTCTAAGCATCCTTTAGCAGGAGCGTGCGTGGGAGCAGGATGGCTGTGGTCTAGGTCTGTGTACAGAGTGTGCTGGAGGGAGGGATGTCAAGGTACTGCATCCTCGTGTGTATATCTTTTTGTCTTTGGTACTTCACAGATGATTACATTGCAATTGGTACAGACTGTGAGCATCTTGCTGCCCAAATTGAAGAAAATATCCTTTCAAAGTTCTGACTGTGCTATGGCAAGAAATTGCATGACTGGGGTGGAATAATAGCAGACCCAATGTAGCTGCTAGCAGTGTAAAATGGCATGTTCCTGCAGATATCCAGCTCAGTCCACTGACACTGCACGTAACCCATGGGTGGGATAATGCTGGGTCCTGCAGCTGCTAGCAGTGTAGAGAGTGGCATGTTCCTGCAGATATCCAGCTCAGTCCACTGACACTGCACGTAACCCATGGGTGGGATAATGCTGGGTCCTGCAGCTGCTAGCAGTGTAGAGAGTGGCATGTTCCTGCAGATATCCAGCTCAGTCCACTGACACTGCACGTAACCCATGGGTGGGATAATGCTGGGTCCTGCAGCTGCTAGCAGTGTAGAGAGTGGCATGTTCCCGCAGATATCCAGCTCAGTCCACTGACACTGCACGTAACCCATGGGTGGGATAATGCTGGGTCCTGCAGCTGCTAGCAGTGTAGAGAGTGGCATGTCCCTGCAGATATCCAGCTCAGTCCACTGACACTGCACGTAACCCATGGGTGGGATAATGCTGGGTCCTGCAGCTGCTAGCAGTGAAGAGAGTGGCATGTTCCTGCAGATATCCAGCTCAGTCCACTGACACTGCACGTAACCCATGGGTGGGATAATGCTGGGTCCTGCAGCTGCTAGCAGTGTAGAGAGTGGCATGTCCCTGTAGATATCCAGCTCAGTCCACTGACACTGCACGTAACCCATGGGTGGGATAATGCTGGGTCCTGCAGGTGCTAGCAGTGTAGAGAGTGGCATGTTCCTGCAGATATCCAGCTCAGTCCACTGACACTGCACGTAACCCATGGGTGGGATAATGCTGGGTCCTGCAGCTGCTAGCAGTGTAGAGAGTGGCATGTCCCTGTAGATATCCAGCTCAGTCCACTGACACTGCACGTAACCCATGGGTGGGATAATGCTGGGTCCTGCAGGTGCTAGCAGTGTAGAGAGTGGCATGTCCCTGCAGATATCCAGCTCAGTTCAGAGACAGAGAGAGTCTCACTCACACTGTACATAACCCATGTGCCATCTGCAGCCCCTCAGTATTTCTGTCTCCAGCAGATGGTAGATGATGTAAAACCTGCAGTCTAGAGAGAAAATAAAAAAGATTAAAAGACATTTGTGGATCCTCCCAGGGGGTTGTGAGATCCTGGTGGGGCAATCCCCCCCAGGTTTGAGGTGGACAGGCTCCGTTGCAGCTGGTAGCTGTGTGGGAATCGGAAGATATTGGGTCCTGCTGTTGCTGCTAGCAGTGTTGGGTGAGCTACTATCAGGTCCTACTGCTGCTGCTGTTGGGTGGTAGGGTGGGATAATTCCAGTCCTTGCTGCGCTGGTAACATTGTGGGGTGGTAAGTTGTGCTGCTGCTAGTAGTGTGGGCTGGGATAATGCTGGTTCTCACGGGACAAGCAGGATGGTAGTCCTCACATATGGGTGACATCATCAGGATGGAGCCAGTCACGAAATACTTTTGTCAAAGTTTCTAGAACTTTGACTGGTACCTACTGGGCATGCCCAGCGTGGCACTAACCCTGCATCCAGCAGGGGTCTCCCTTCAGTCTCTTTTTTTTTTTTTTTCCGCGCAGCTATAGCCACGCAGAGTTTTGGAGCTCTTCACAGTTCCTGACAGGAATTTTTCCTCAGGAAATTTCTTTTCAAATCTTGCAAAAGTTTATACCCCCAGGGGTCTCCCTTCTCCGCCGTCAATTGCTGCGTCCGTACGGTAAGTTTGCCCTGTTTTTCAGTCTATTCCCAGCGGGGACCACTCGGGGCCTTGTCGGCACGATCCGCAACCGTCCTAAATTTCGACAGCCACGATGGCAACGGGTTTTCGTCTGTGCCCGGACTGTCCGAGGACTATGTCAATCACGGACCCCCATTTTGTTTGTGTATTATGTCTCGGACAGTCGCACGACATGGAGACATGTACCAAATGTGCCCAAATGACCCTGAAAGGCCGTCTGGCATGTTTGGAGAAGATGGTACTTTTATTTCAGCATCCGTCTCCACAGATGCCATTGACTCCGTCTCCGGTGAAGCCTGATCGGTGTCTCGATCTTCGACGTCTCCGTCATCGATACCAGAGTTGGGAAAACCTGACCACCGGGAGAAGCACCGGCATAAACATCGGAGACTGGGGCCTTCGACTTCCGGAGCACCGGTGGCGCCCTCATCGAGAGAGCCACCGAAGAAGAAGACACGCGCTGAGGAGCATGAATTGCCCTTGAAGCTGGATGCTCCGAGACGTCCCTTGCCTTCGGTGGGCGCGGCCACCAAGAATACACTGGGACCGGTGGATCCTCCTGCGCTGCCCGCCATACCTCCCACTCCGGACCTGGGCTCACCACCCCAGTACTCCGAGAGGAATTGCACCGGATGGTGCAAGAGGCAGTGGTCCAAGCTGTCCAAGGCCTTCCGAGACAACAGACACCAGCTCCAGTGCCCAAGCCGGAACCGGCACTGATGCTGCTTCCTCTTCTAGATAAGCTTGACTTGCTTATCTGTGCCCTGCCGGGGGCACCGAGGAAATCACCAATCCCCATGGCTCCATAGACGCCTATTCCGCTCTCATCAGAGGAAGAGGACACGTCGAGGCCGGAGTCCATTCTGGGGCCTTTGGGAGTACCCGCACAGAGGCCACCGGCGAAGTCCCCGATGCCATCAGTGCCACTTCGCCCGGCACCGATACCGGATCTCGATTTATCAATGCAGAGGCCAAGACCATCGATGCCGGCACCGATGCCTTCGATGCCAAGGCCCCCTCCGGCTGGAGGGATCCCATCTCTTCCATCAAGGCCGCCAATGGATGCAGGGGATCAGTCGTATGATCCGTGGACAGATGATACATCTGATTCCCAGGACTCCACTGAAGTTCCGTCGGAGCTGTCACTTCCAGAGGAAAGTCGCAAATCTCCGCCAGAAGACCTCTCCTTTATAAGCTTCATCAAGGAGATGGTGGAGTCTATTCCCTTCACACTGCAGACGGAAGAGGACTCCAGGCATAAAATGCTGGAGGTACTTCAGTTCCTGGATCCTCCAAAAGAAATTATGTCCGTCCCCGTCCATGAGTCTACAGGATTTGATGCAGCGGAACTGGGAAAATTCTGGATCGTTTCCCCCCCGTGAACTGCAAGATGGATGCAATCTATCTTGTGCAGCCATCTCCAAGCTTCCAGAAGACGCAATTGGTGCATCAGTAGGTAGTGGTGGAGTCTGCCCAGAAGACGGCCAAGCATCAGAAACCTCATTCCTCAGCACCACCTGGGAAGGAGCAGAAGTTTGACATGTTCAGTCGCAGTGTGTTTCACAGAGCAATGCTCATTTCACGTATTGCGGCGTATCAATTATATATGACGCAGTACAATCGGAACCTGTTTAAACAACTGCTGGACTTTGGTGAATCCCTCCCAGAGCAGCTTCAAGACCAGCTGAACTTTATCATTAAGAAAGGCTTTGACACTGGTAAACATGAGGTCAGATCGGCGTATGATGTCTTTGATACGGCCTCCCGGTTGTCAGCGGCCGGCATCAGCACTCACCGTTGGGCATGGCTGAAGTCCTCAGATCTTCACCTGAAGGTGGAAGATCGTCTGGCTGACCTCCCCTGCATAGGGGATAACCTCTTTGGTGAAAAAATCCAGGAGATGGCAGCCCAGCTGAAGGACCACAATGAATCACTCCGTCAGCTCTCGGCTGCTCATGCGGAATTCTCAGCTCCCTCCAAGCGCCCGTTTAGAAGGGAAGCTAAACGAACAGCATACAAAGCCCGGAAATATTATCCACCATCGGCACGGGCTCGTCCATCCCGCCCATTCCAAAAATCTGCGCCCCGCCAGCCAAGGGCTCAGAAAACTCAACCTCCTGCCCAGCCTAGTTCTGCTGCAGGGTTTTGACTTCTAATTCGGGAGCGAAGATCATCCCCTCTGCCATTTCTGCCTGTCAGCGGCCGACTATGCCACTTCACCACCAAGTGGCTAAACATCACTGCAGACCGGTGGGTACAGTCGGTCGTAACTCAAGGCTACCATCTAAACTTCCTCTCCATCCCATCGGACAATCCACCTCGGCTGGGGTGGACCTCCTCCAACCACTTCATCTGCAGAAGGAAGTAACTTCCATTCTTCAAGCGAATGCCATAGAACCGGTTCCTTGTTCACAGAGGGGGCTCGGGTTCTACTCCCGATACTTTTTAATTCCAAAAAAGACAGGAGGTATTTGCCCGATATTAGACCTTCGGGCTCTAAACAAACATCTTCGGAGAGAGAAGTTTCGGATGGTAACCTTGGGCTCCTTACGTCCACTTCTCCAACAGGGGGATTGGCTTTGCTCTCTGGACCTGAAAGACGCATACATGCACATCGCAATTATCCCATCTCACAGAAAGTATCTCCACTTCCTTGTCTGAGACCAACATTTCCAGTACAGAGTACTTCCCTTCGGCCTTGCATTGGCCCCTCGTGTCTTCACGAAATGCCTTGCAGTCGTAGCCGCATACTTAAAAGACTGGGCACTCACGTCTATCCTTACCTGGACGACTGGTTACTGAGAGCTCAGTCATCGGAAGGAGTTCTTCACTCCTTCCATCTTACGGTGCGGCTATTACTATCATTGGGATTTCTAATCAATTATCAGAAATCTCACCTGGTTCCGTCTCAGTTCATCTCCTTTATCAGAGCGGATCTTGACACGATCCAAGCAAGGGCTTTTCTTCCCAAGGACCGAGCTCACACGCCATCATCGCTGGCGCGTGCTATACAGTCTCACCAAACCACAATGGCTCGTCATGTACTCGTCTTTCTGGGGCATATGGCAACCTTGGTCCATGTTACCCTAATGGCTCATCTGGCCATGCAAGTAACGCAGTGGACATTAAAGTCCCAGTGGTCACAGGCACATCATCCAATGTCCGACATTGTCCACATCACCAGGCAGCTTTGTCTCTCACTGGCATGGTGGATCCAGGAGTCCCACCTGCTTCAAGGTCTACCATTTCAAGCTCCAGAACCTCACATAATCTTAACGACCGCCGCTTCCACTCTAGGTTGGGGAGCACATGTCGACCATCTGCAGACTCTGGGTACCTGGTCAACAGAGGAGTCTCAACATCAAATCAATTTTCTGGAGCTCCGAGTGATCAGATATGCTCTCTCTGCGATTCGAGATTGTTTGTCCAACAAGACAATCCTGATTCAAACGGACAACCAGGTAGCGATGTGGTACATCAACAAGCAGGGAGGCACCGGGTCCTACCTTCTCTGTCAAGAGGTGGCACAAATTTGGGCTTTTGCTCTATCTCAGGCCATGCTTCTGAGAGCGACCTATCTGGCAGGTGTGGACAAATGTGCTAGTGGACAATCTCAGTCAAGAGTTTCAGCCCCACGAGTGGTCTCTCAACCCTGTAGTGGCAGACTGAATATTTCGGAAGGGGGGGGGATATCCGAGTGTCGACCTATTTGCATCGTCTCACAATCACAAGGTGGACAACGTCTGCTCCCTACATCGCAGTCACCAAGTTCTGCCTCTGGATGCATTTGCCCTATCCTGGAAGAAGGGCCTCCTCTATGCCTACCCACCACTTCCTCTCATCAGCAAGACTCTCGTGAAGCTACGCACAAAGGTTTGATTCTCATTGCTCCCTACTGCCGCGACAGGCATGGTTTCCCATCCTTCAGGATCTCTCAGTATGTCTGCAGATTCCTCTGGGCATGGATCCGTCCCTGATCTTTCAGAGGAACGGTCAGTTGCGCCACCCCAACCTTCACGCTCTGTTACTGACAGCTTGGATGTTGAACGGTTGATTTTGCAACCGCTCAATCTATCGGACTCTGTATCCCAGGTTCTCATAGCTTCACGAAAGCCTTCTACTAGAAGATCTTATCATTCTAAATGGAAAAGATTTTCGTTGTGCTGCACTTCAGAGGAGTTAGATCCTTTTACCTGCCCCACAAATCAGTTTTTAGACTACCTCTGGCATCTCTCGGAGTCTGGTTTACAAACCTCCTCCATCAGGGTGCATGTCAGTGCGGTGGCCACCTTTCATAGGTGTACAGGGGATGTCTCTATCTCGACACAGCTCCTGGTGGTGTGCTTTATGAAGAGATTGCTTCACCTGAAGCCTCCTCTTCGTCCACCGGCCCCGAGTTGGGACATTAATGTGGTTTTAGCGCAGCTCATGAAACCTCCGTTTGAGCCTCTGCATTCCTGCGAGTTGCGGCATAACACTTGGAAGGTCCTTTTTCTTCTGGTGTTATCGTCTGCTCGCAGGATCAGTGAGCTACAGCCGCTGGTTACATACCCTCCTTACATGAAATTTCTTCATGATCGGGTGGTCCTTCGCACTCATCCTAAATTTCTACCAAAAGTGGTATCTGAGTTTCATTTAAATCAATCCATAGTGCTGCCTACTTTCTTTCCGAAGCTCCACTCACTTCCTGCTGAGCGGGCTCTCCATTCCTTGGACTGCAAACGTGCGCTTGCCTTTTATTTGGAACGCACTGCAAGCCATAGGAAATCCACCCAGCTCTTTGTTTCCTTTGATAAGCTTAAGCTGGGAATCCCGGTAGGAAAGCAGACCCTGTCCTCCTGGTTGGTGGACTGTATTTCCTTCTGCTATCAACAAGCAGGCCTTCCGCTTCAGGACAGAGTTAAAGTGCACTCCATTAGAGCAGTGGCAACGTCGGTTGCACACCTTCGCTCTGTACCTCTCATTGATATCTGCAAAGCTGCAACCTGGAGTTCTCTTCATATCTTTGCAGTACACTATTGCATAGACAAGGCTGGTGCACAAGATTCTATCTTTGGCCAGTCTGTTCTACGCAATCTATTCTCAGCGTAATATCCAACTTCCTTCTACACCCGCTGGGATATTCAGCCTGCCTGTATACCAAAACATCACCCCTGTTGTTGTGCCTGTTGCACATCTTTGGGTACATTTGGTGCATTGCTTGGGCATCTTCAGCTCGCTATTCACCCATATGTGAGGATTACCATCCTGCTTGTCCTGTGAGAAAGCAGAGTTGCTTACCTGTAACAGGTGTTCTCCCAGGACAGCAGGATGGTAGTCCTCACGAAACCCACCCGCCATCCCGCGGAGTTGAGTACGCTTGTGATTTATGATTTTATTTTTTGCACGCTCTTTTTGCTATACATAAGACTGAGGGGGGACCCCCGCTGGCTGCAGGGTCAGTGCATTGCTGAGCATGCCCAGTAGGTACCAGTCAAAGTTCCTGAAACTTTGACAGAAGTTTTCCATGATTGGCTCCATCCTGATGATGTCACCCATATGCGAGGACTAACATCCTGCTGTCCTGTGAGAACACCTGTTACAGGTAAGCAACTCTGCTGTCCTGCTGCTGATGCCAGTGTGAGTTGAGATACTGTGTCGTCCTGCTGCTAGCAGTGTGGGATGGGATAATGCTGGGTCCTCCTGCTGCTGGTAGCAGTGTGGGATGGGATAATGCTGGGTCCTCCTGCTGCTGGTAGCAGTGTGGGATGGGATAATGCTGGGTCCTCCTGCTGCTGGTAGCAGTGTGGGGTGGGATAATGCTGGGTCCTCCTGCTGCTGGTAGCAGTGTTGGATGGGATAATGCTGGGCCCTCCTGCTGCTGGTAGCAGTGTGGGATGGGATAATGCTGGGTCCTCCTGCTGCTGGTAGCAGTGTTGGATGGGATAATGCTGGATCCTCCTGCTAGCAGTGTTGGATGGGATAATGCTGGGTCCTCCTGCTGCTGGTAGCAGTGTGGGATGGGATAATGCTGGGTCCTCCTGCTGCTGGTAGCAGTGTTGGATGGGATAATGCTGGGTCCTCCTGCTAGCAGTGTTGGATGGGATAATGCTGGGTCCTCCTGCTGCTGGTAGCAGTGTTGGATGGGATAATGCTGGGTCCTCCTGCTAGCAGTGTTGGATGGGATAATGCTGGGTCCTCCTGCTGCTGGTAGCAGTGTGGGATGGGATAATGCTGGGTCCTCCTGCTGCTGGTAGCAGTGTTGGATGGGATAATGCTGGGTCCTCCTGCTAGCAGTGTTGGATGGGATAATGCTGGGTCCTCCTGCTGCTGGTAGCAGTGTTGGATGGGATAATGCTGGGTCCTCCTGCTGCTGGTAGCAGTGTTGGATGGGATAATGCTGGGTCCTCCTGCTGCTGGTAGCAGTGTGGGATGGGATAATGCTGGGTCCTCCTGCTGCTGGTAGCAGTGTGGGATGGGATAATGCTGGGTCCTCCTGCTGCTGGTAGCAGTGTGGGATGGGATAATGCTGGGTCCTCCTGCTGCTGGTAGCAGTGTTGGATGGGATAATGCTGGGTCCTCCTGCTGCTGGTAGCAGTGTTGGATGGGATAATGCTGGGTCCTCCTGCTGCTGGTAGCAGTGTTGGATGGGATAATGCTGGGTCCTCCTGCTGCTGGTAGCAGTGTTGGATGGGATAATGCTGGGTCCTCCTGCTAGCAGTGTTGGATGGGATAATGCTGGGTCCTGCTGCACCTCTATAGAAAGGGAATTGGGAGGAGGGGTAGGGGAGAGAAGGGGTAGGATGGGAGGGGCGAGCGAGATGTTGGTGACTTGCCATGGCCCCAGGAGTATTGGGACATGTCTTAGTGTCCTAATGCTCAAGAGCTGGGGATAACTTCTCTTCAAAGAACGTGGCTTACCTGAAGAATCCCAAGCCACATTATTTGGTTTGCAGAGTTTAGGGTATGGATGAGCCTCTGCATGCTGATCAGCTCATTTTAATCCATGTAGTGCTAGAAGCTAAATAATGTCAGGTGTGCCATTTCCCCCGTGCTGACTGCCCTAATGTGGTTTTGTGAATGAGATGCATTTTATAGAGCAGTGGGTGTGCGTTTCAGGGCGGATCCTGAGGCTTATAAATGCAGCTGCAGCCTGGACAAGCGATGCCTGGTGTGCTTGCTTCTTTGAAGCTCTGGTTGATGGTTTTATCATTTCCTTGACATGCCTCCCACTCGTGTACCAGGAAATCGGGAATACGGATATGAAATACAAGAACCGGGTGCGCAGCAGGATTGCAAACCTGAAGGACTCCAAGAATCCGGAACTGCGGAAGAAGGTTTTGTGTGGGGTCATCTCCCCTGAGAGTATAGCAGGCATGAGCTCCGAGGTGAGGTGAAAGCTGGTGCGGGCGTGGAACAGGTGGTGGGGCCAAAGGCAAGGCCGCTGACTGCTGGGGCCAGCTGAATTTGGCATTTTCCTTTCTAGGAAATGGCCAGCAACGAGCTGAAGGAGATGAGGAAAGCAATGACAAAGGAAGCCATTCGGGAGCATCAGATGGGAAAGACGGGAGGGACCCAGACGGATCTCTTCACCTGTGGAAAGTGTAAGAAAAAGAACTGCACGTACACACAGGTAAGTAGCAGGGAGCGTGCCCTTCCTCGTCCTCGGGCACTTGGAGACCTCTCTTACCCCTTGTGTTGCTTTCTGCAGGTGCAGACGCGCAGTGCAGATGAGCCCATGACTACTTTTGTTGTCTGTAACGAATGTGGGAACCGCTGGAAGGTGAGGTGAAGTGGTCCTTCCAGGACACGTTACATACTCTCCGCCCTGGAGAAATAGCGAGGGAGTGGGCTTTGTTGGAAGAGACAGCTTGGGTGAAGCAGTGGCTTGCATGGGGGTGAGGTGGGAGACTGTGGTATGAAAGGTATCGTGACCTCGCTCAGCTGGTGGAGCAGCAAGAAGGGAAGGTGCATTGTAGGATTTGAGCTGAGGCTTCTGCTCTTCATTCTGCCTGTGCTTCCCTGCTGGAGCTCTCCTCTCCGTTCCTGACGTTCCCGTTCTTACCTTCTTACAGTTCTGCTGAATGTCCGGGACATGCACAACCTCCAGCCCTGGGCCAGAAAGCTGCAGCCTCAGTGACCGCCGGTGCCGGAGCTGGGAATCCGAGGCGGGCCCATGCTTCATGAAAAGCCTTTCACCTCTTCTTTTGCCGTGAAAGCTCGCACTGCCATGTTTCTGTCATCAGAAGATTAACCTGTTTTGTTAATAAATTTTTTTGCCATTTTCTGTCCTCCTTTTACTTGCTGCCTGCGGTGTTTTCCTTTCGGTGTGCCTGGGCTTTGAGAGGATGAAAGGCGGTGGATTTTTGTAGGCATAGGTGCCATGGCTTGTGTACCTAAGGGTGCACAGCGAGCAGCAGATGCACCCCTGCATGTGCAGGCTTGACATGCATAGAGTGTGACACATGGAACTTGTACTGCACAATCGGGAGGTTTGGTGTTTTTTAATACTGCATGACAAAAAAGTGGACATTTTATGAAATGTATGATTGCTGAATTAAAAAACAAAAAGCGCATTCATTAAGCACGATAGTGCTGTGCCAAAAGAAGTTTTTAAATATCCTGTACAGGAAGCAGAGCTGTGATGGTCACAGGCCCAAAGCCGTAGGAGCCTGCCTCTCAAGATCATTTGTGATCTGAGTGATTTCTCCTGCCTCCTTCAGCAGGTGAAAAGCTCAGGATCTGACCTTATCACTCCTCTGAATGGGACCCTCGAGACCAGCATCCGATCTCCGGCAGTGCCAATCCAGATCACAAGTTACCTGGCAGATCCCAAAGCGTAAATCCAGTTCTTTGTTGCTCATTCACAGGGCTAAGTGAGAAAAGAGAATTGGATTCAGACAGCAACCAACGAGAGCCCTGATTTTTATGGTTTGGGGAACAAATAAACAAGGGGCTAACTAACTGATGCGGCACTTACTACCCTTAATCACTAAGCCTGATACTTTTGATGCAGCTCCAACATTGCTCTCTGCTTCCACGGCAATGGTTAAGGGAAATTGGATTCAAACAGCACCCGAGGGCCCTGATTTTTTACAGTCTGGGAAACTGATAAGCCAGGGGGGGGGGGTAACCTGCACAGTGCAGCTGATAGAGGCATAAGCTTGCTGTGTAGACGGCATGGATCATTTGTTCCTTTTCTGCCGTCATTTCTATAGTTAAGTGGTGAATCTTCCATGAGTCCACCTGGGTATTGATTTATTTATTTAAAATGCTTTATATCCTGCACCCTCAAATTACAACCATTGTAAAATCAAAGAGAAATGCATCACAACAAAGAAATACCAGCAAAAAAATAAGTAAAACTTATTGATGAGAGTCGGCTTGCAACAGCATTACCAAGTCATGCATACATAGAACTATTTGGGAAGATTGCATGCACTCCAGATCAAGAATGTCTTCGAAGCTTTTTTAAAGGCTTGCACATCGAAGAAAGTCTAAAGGGGAGCAGGCAAGGCATTCCAGGTGCTTGGCCCAGCCAAAAAGCTCTTTCACTAGTTTGGACTAAATGAAAATAATTCTTAAAATCAAATTTCCTAGTGTGTAAACAGATGGACTCAGGACCAGTGGTTTTATGCTCCCCTGCCAACAGATGGAGACTGAGCAAGCTGACGTCACAGTATATATAGCCCTGCAGTGACCCCAGCCTGCCAGTATTCTCCGTCTCCAGCAGATGGTGGATGTGCATCTCCCTATGGGGATTGCTTCGAGCTTTTTGGAAGGAGAAATTTGAAATTCAGAAAAGGAAGCCCTGCTCTCCTGCGGTGATACCTAAAGGTCCCTCCCCCAGTTGAAAATTTCTGAGATGATTTCCATAGTCCCTTAGAGGTGTGCCTTGGTCCAGTAGCTGGGTTTCCCAGCATGGACTTAGCTACTAGTTCCACTGAAAGGCAGTGGATGCTGGAGGCTGAGCGTGGCAGTGACTGCAGATGCCCTCTCATCCCACAGGCGGAGACTGTCTCAGCCAGTAGGTGCTGAGCTCAGGTAAGGTTAAAAAAAAAAATAGTTTTCACCTGAATCAGAGACAGAGGGTTTTCAGGACTTCCTCTGGTCTCCGTTTTCGGCGTGCCACACCGACGTTTGTTCCCGCTTCCGTTGGGTTGGGGAACTGGGCGGCTGGGTGGGTTGAGCGGCCCCCGGTGGGCTAGGCCATGCATTTAGGCTTTGTTCTTGCATGCGGCTTGGTAGGCAGAGGGGGTCGTTTTCACGTGCTTGTGTGTGCTACTGCCCACTATAGGCCGTCGGTATGTGCAGTGCATCTGCTCTGTGCACGCATTGGTGCGGTTTACATTTTGAAGCACATTTTTCATGCGCACAAGCTTTTTACGTGCTTCACTAGGCACACAAGTGCGCGCGCTTGCCACGTTTTCTTCTTGGTGCTTAATTTTTGGGCGCACTTTTTTTAAGCATGAACTGTGGCGATGCACGCGTACCGCCACTGTGGCACCAGAAAGCAAGAAGTCTAAGCGTCTTCCTATTTGTGTTGTCTGTCATATTAGGGCTTCTAACCTGTGTCAGCGCTGCTCAGATGCTCGGGGGGCATGGTCTTCCTTGGATTTTGTTAAGCCTGGCTCTTCCCATTCTGATGATGGGTTGGGCATGGCCTTGACTGGGGGGGGGGGGGACGCTAGATCTTGGGGTCTCCCTTGAGGCTCCTCTGCTGGCGAGGGCAGTTCTGTGGGACCAGCTCCAGTTCCTTCTTGGCCTGTTTTGGACCCGGCTGCTTTTTCTTGGATGGAATTTTTTCAAGGCTTACAGGCCTTTCTTCAGGTGCAGGCCTCCGCTTCCCCCATTTCTGTCCGGTCGGACCCTCAGCCGGTGGCTCCTCCCTCTTCCAGTCCTTATGCTTAAGTGCCAGGGCTCACCTCTGCTCCCTGCAGGTGTTCCTGACAGGAATCCAGATGGCACTGATGATGAGGTTGATGCTGATTCCCTGGAAGATGGGGAAATTCCTCCAGAGCGGTTCTTTCATAGAGATGAAGTGCTGGCCCTGATTTCCCGGACCTTGAAACATCTAGGTGTTCCTGGTTCAGATGCTATGTCTCAGCTGAAGAAGAATCCCATTTGTTTTCCTTATATAAAGCCTTTTGTTTTTTCTCTGTGATGGATGCCATTCAGGAATTGATTGATCTGGAATGGGATGCTCCAGAGGCAAATCTAAAAGGGGTCGGACATATGAAGGTTGGTAACCCCTGGATCAATCTGTGAGAGAGCATTTTTACATTTTCCCAAAGTGGATGCTCTGGTTTGTGCTGTGTGTAAGCTGACGACTATCCCCGTAGAAGGAGGAGCGGTCTTGAAGGGTGTACATGATAGAAGGATTGAGGCTATTTCTTAAGCAAGCCTTTGAGGCAGTGGCAAATTATTTACAGATTGCCTCCTGTTGTGCCCTAGTGGTGAGATCTTGTCTGCTTCTCTCTCGGGAGGTTAATGAGACTGGAGGGAATTCCAGAACGGTTATAGAGCCTGCTGCCATCTTTTTAGCAGGCGCAGGCCATGATTGGGTCCGGACCTTGGCCAGAAGAGTAGCTTCGGATAGCGGCCACACGTCAACTTTGGTTGCAAAATTGGTTGGCTGATACAGCCTCCAAAGCCACTCTTACCAAGATGCCCTTTAAAGGCTCTCTCTTATTTGGGAGCAAGTTGGAGAAACTGGCCAGTAAGTGGGGCGAGTCTCTGGTTCCTCAGTTGCCGGAGGATAAGAAGCATTTTACGGCTCCCCTTGGTATGAGGGGTCGTTTCCGGGGTTCCAAACATTTTTGACCCTATAGAGGAACAACTTTTCAGCGGACTCGGCCTTTCGGTAGGTCTTAGTCCTTTTGTCCCTGACAGCCCAAGAGAGGAGCGGGCTTGGGTGGTGGACCCTCCCAAGCTTCCCAATGAAGGTTTGCCGACCCACCTTCCGGAGCAGGAAATAGGGGGATGTCTCTCTCTCTTTTATTGGAGGTGGGTCGAGATCACATTGGACCAGTGGGTCCCAGAGAACATAACAAAAGAACATGATTGCCATGTTGCTGCTAGAATATTGACAGGAAAAAAGAAGAGACCATATAACAGGAACACTTGCAGAACTACACTGGCTACCTATCGAACAAAGAATACAATGTAAAGCACTGTGTATAATTCATAAATTAATCTATGATGAAATGGCCGACTGGCTAAACACAGCACTTCGTGTACATGTACCACACAGAAATGTGAGATCAGCTAATAAGGCGCTAGTGACTGTTCCATCTGTTAAATCAGCACGTCTCACTCAAGTAAGGGAGCGAGCCCTGTCTCTGGCTGGACCCGTACTATGGAATTCAATGCCACTGGAAATAAGACTGCAGAGAAGTTTGAATATTTAAAATAAGTCTAAAAACCTGGCTTTTTATAAAGAGAATGAAGAAAACAAATGAAAGCAAAGTAAGCTCCAAGTAATCAGTTTCTTAATATCTTCTTTACTATCTCCAAATACATATTAGAGTATTAACCTTAGATATGGTTCTATGTAGTTTTTATTTTATTTGATATTTTATAATTACTGATTAAGGACATTTTATTATGTTTTAATGTAAGAGTGATGATTATATGTTAATGAATGCTGAATTTTTTAATCATGTAAACCGACATGAAATCAATATGAATGTCTGTATATAAATTGACTAAATAAAATAAAATAAATAAATATGAACTGATAGTTTTCCAACCAACATATAAGCTAAAATCAACACATAGTTCTTTTATCAAAAATATGTTACCGTTCAATGATGGCACATCGATAATATATTATCTATACCAATTAACTTTTATTTCTTTTTTGTGCCTTTCTGTAAACCGTTGTGATGGTGAACTAACTTAACGTCGGTATAGAAGAGCTTTTAAATACATACATACATACATACAT